>NC_142952.1:154222-194222 GCF_046866305.1 Octopus bimaculoides | reverse complement strand
ACAGTCAACTTTAAAGAAGACAGTAGTTTTAATTATTATTATTCGTCATTACTGGGGGATTAGGTGGGAAGGAGGGGAGGAAGGGCTACATATGCACATAACGCCTCAAATATTTATTACAGTTTTGTACGGAGAAAGTAGGAGCTGTAATGGGACAGAGCAGGGAAAAGAGGTGGGGGGGAGACGAAATTGTTTTTGACGATTATCCCTTTTCTCAAGGGCATTAATTAGGTGATGCTAGGTGATGTGAAACCAAAGGAAGTGAAGTGAAACACTTCTGAACCAGGATTCAAAACCAAGCCACAGACTTGCCTCATCCCATAGAACTTACACATGCTTCTTTCGACAATGCTTCACCACCTCACAGTTAAAGTGTCTAGTCATAGATTTTATTTTTTATTGGGTTTTTTTTGTTTTTTTTGTTTCAAAAGGCCAGTTTCAAATTGAGTGCCAAGTTTCTCCGAGATTTGACATTGAGTATCTCTCCAACACACATATTCCAAGTGACAAAATCTTATAGGAAACACCCAGTTCCGATGTTGAATTGCATTAACAATTTAGAATTGAGGTTATTGTCCTTAAGTTTGTTTTTTTTTTTGTTTTTTTTTTTCATCATAAAATCCTCCAATTTCCATAACTTTTCTCTTCTGTGAGAGAATTTTTCTTTTTTGTGTGTTTGTTTTGTTATTTTCTGCTTGTTGTTGTATTATTCTCTCAACAAAAATAATTTTTTGGTAAAAAGGAAAACAAAAAAAAAAAGATAAAATGTCAACATGCAACTTAAAACTGCCATTTTTTTCAAGACATTTATCATTATTAATTATCAATAATTATTAATATTAATAATATCAGTTTTTTTTTTCCTTTTAATTTCAGTTGTTTTTGTTTTGTTTTGTCAGTTTATCAGCAGAATTAAGCTGGAATAAATTTAATTTTAAAAAAATTCTTTTTTTTTTTACATGTTTTGTTGTGTCTTAACAGCAGCAAGCAACAGCAACCAGCCAGCCAGCCATTGCTCACTACTGCACACATGCATGCACCAATGCAGCATGATGAAAAATTAAAAAAAAAATGAAAAAATGACAATAACTGAGCAAAAAAAAAAAAAAAAAACAAGTGTTAAGTTGCTAAAAGCCAGAAAGAGAGAGATAGAGAGAGAGAGAGAGAGAGAGAGAGAGAGAGGAAAGAGATGGAGAGAGAGAGAGAGAGAGAGAGAGAGAGACAAGCTAAATTTAGGAGTCTACTGGTGCCATGGAGACAGGAGGAGATGGCACCGCCTGGCCTGAGATCATGGAACCGCCAAAAATAAAAATGTTTTAGCATGTAGAAATGGTAACGTTGATCCCCAAGTTTCCATGGTCGGCAAATAACTGGGCTATGTTGGTATCGAATACCAAGCAGTCACTACTTAGAATGGCAGATTGAACACCGTCATGGATGCTGCGTGGTGTGGCCTCCCAAGTAAGTCGTCTCCGATGACCACTTAGTTCTAATCTGGTAATGGAATCAAAGTTTCAGCATTAGACAATAACAACAACAAAAGAGTTTTTAAGAATTTAAAATAACATACAACAAAGGATGAGGGTTAAAAAGATTGTCACTGTGTAGTTCCAGGTTCAACTCCAGTGAGAAGCACAGCTACTTGGGCAAGTGTCCTGCATAATTTTGGATTCATCGATGCCATGTAACTAGAATTTGGTAGAAGAAAACTTTTGAGAAGCCCACCATGTGTGTGCGTTTAAGTGGATGCTTGTGGCTCGATTCCACTGAGAAACACAACCAATTGGATGTGTTCTTTTTAATCTTTGGGCTGAGCAATGCTTTCTGATTGGAATCTGGTAGAAAAAACAACTGTGCAGTAGCCCAATGTGCACGTGTGTTTGTTTAGATTTGCACTCAATGAATGTCATCAGCTACAAACAGCATCATTGTTGTCATTTCTCCTGCCAACAATTTGTCCATTTGTAACAGGAAGGGTATTGGCTTGTAAAAGAATGCATCAATAATATACAAGTCTAACACAAGTCAGAATGGAAAAACACATGTAAAACCCCAAAACTGAATGTGTGTGTGTGTGTGGTTGACTGGGTTAAGAAGTTTCTTTCACAACCACAAAGTTCCAGGTTTGATTCAGCTACATGTCATGGGCAAATATCATTTTCTGTCTCTTCAGGTTGATCCATCTTGTGAGTGAAATTGGGTGGATGTAAACTGTATAGAAAGCTGTCAAGTGGATTGTAACAATAATTCAAAAAGCTACAGCCTGGTCAAACCCTGTGATGTGTTAGTTCTGCCAGAGAATTATATTAAAATCCTTTTGACACCAACCTGCCTGAACTGCCTGAGACTCTCTTAGGTTATATGATACAAACTTCCACCTTTAAAGTAATCTAAATTAAAACCTTCTGCCACCAAAATTTCATGATAATTTTTGTTCTAAACACCAGCTTCATAATGAATTATTTTACTAAATTCTTTATTATTTTTTGAAATTAATTGGAGCAAAGGCAATGTATTTCACTGAAATAATGATAACAAAAGAGTTAAGGTACATGTGTTAGTGAAATGCTCACCAACTAACACGTTAATTGCATGTTCATTCAATGAGCAAGTAATTTAGTTGATCAAACAACAGAGAGCCATTTATTGTTATCATCATTATTATCAATGTCCATTTTTCATAGTGGTATGGGATGGACAGTTTGTAAAGAATTCAAAGGGCCCAGGAACTGCATTGTGCTCCAATGTCTCTTTTTGGCATGGTCTAATGCCAACCACTTAAGTGTATTGAATGCTTTTTTTCATGGTACCTGTACTTGTGAGGTCACCATGTAGTTTGTAAGACTACAAATGCAGAATGAGTAGCTTTATGCTAGGAGATGAAGGATATAGACATGAAAGAAGGGGCCACAGCAGAGCAGGTTTCTTGCTATAGAGGAGCTACAGGACTATTCACATTTTAGACGAGAGGTAAGGAGCAATCAGGTGAAGCTGGAAATAGTGGTGATGGTGTTAGGGTGGCTCTTCAAGGTACAAAGTGGATAGAAATAAGTGGGGCAGAGGGACCAGGAGTGTGGATGAGTGAAAGTTGCACAATAGTATTAGTGAGGGGAGATCATCCATCACTTGGTGGCTGCAATGGTGTGCTCCTGTCAGAGCACACCATTGCAGTGGCACAAATGGGATCTCTCAAATCCACACTATCAACTCTAGTGCATTCCCAGGCTTTTACCCTTTAGCATTTAAACCAGCTATATATGGCCAAAACAGTCTCCCTGTTTCAAACTGGTCAGATCCAATGTCTTACATCTACCCTACGATGTGAGTCCAAAAAAGTATACAGCCACATAATTGAAATCTCGATGCTACAAGATAATGCAGGATAAATAAGCATTACATTTGATTGAATAATCTGAATGCTAAAGAGTTAATTTTGTTTCCCTACTTCACATGCATCAACAACCTACTCACTGTCACCACCAACAAAGCCCACTCATATGCAGATGAGATGTCTCTTCATTTCTCCATACCCTTCTCTATCCCAAAACCCTTCAAATTGGAGTGTGTTGTGGGCAATTTTATACCACTCAATTGGGTGTCTTCTTCTTGGATGAGGTCTGTGTGTGTGTGTGTGTGTGTGTGTGTGTGTGTGTGTGTGTGTGTGTGTGTGTGTGTGTGTGTGTGTGTGTGCATGTATAATAATGGAAGAACTATCACAGATGTGAGAGCTGTATGCCCAGGTGGACCTCACTTAAGAACCACAATTTAAACATTAACAGACTGATGTAAATATATCTGACAAAAAAAAACAAAAAAAAAAAGTCTTGAGAAAAACCAATCAAATCATCATCATCATCATCATCATCGTTTAACGTCCGCTTTCCATGCTGGCATGGGTTGGACGATTTGACTGAGGACTGGTGAAACCAGATAGCTACACCAGGCTCCAATCTGATCTGGCAGAGTTTCTACAGCTGGATGCCCTTCCTAACGCCAACCACTCAGAGAGTGTAGTGGGTGCTTTTACGTGTCACCCGCACGAAAACGGCCACGCTCGAAATGGTGTCTTTTATGTGCCACCTGCACAAGCCAGTCCAGGGGCACTGGCAACGATCTCGCTCGAAAATCCTACGGGAGCCAGTCAGGCGGTACTGGCAACGGCCACGCTCAAAATGGTGCATCTCATGTGCCACCCGCACAAGAACCAGTCCAGGGGCACTGGCAACGATCTTACTTGGCTTGCCGGGTCTTCTCACGCACAGCACATTTCCAAAGGTCTCGGTCCGTAGTCATCGCCTCGGTGAGGCCCAATGTACGAAGGTCTTGCCTCACCACCTCAGCCCAGGTCTTCCTGGGCCTACCTCTTCCACGGGTTCCCTCAACTGTTAGGGTGTGGCACTTTTTCACGCAGCTATCCTCCTCCATTCTCACCACATGTCCATACCAGCACAATCGTCTCTCTTGCACGCCACAACTGATGCTTCTAATGTTCAGCTTTTCTCTCAAGATACTTACACTCTGACGGGTATTCACATTGACATTACACATCCAACGGAGCATACTGGCTTCATTCCTTGCGAGCTTACGTATGTCCTCAGCAGTTACAGCCCATGTTTCACTGCCATGTAGCATGGTTGTTCGTACGCATGCGTCATACAGTCTGCCTTTTACTCTGAGTGAGAGTCCCTTTGTCGCTAGCAGGGGTAAGAGCTCTCTAAACTTTGCCCAGGCTATTCTTATTCTAGCAGCTACACTTTCAGCGCACCCACCCCCACTACTAACTTGGTCGCCCAGATAGCGGAAGCTATCGACTACCTCTAGTTTTTCACCCTGGAACGAGATAGAAGTTGTTTCCTGTTTGTTTGCAGTCTTTATTGCACCTGAACATCTGCCACAAACAAAAACTAACTTGCTAGTTAACCTGCCTTTGATGTTGCTGCACCTCTTATGTGTCCATAGCTTGCACCGGGTACATCTTATAGAGTTACTACCTACTCCTTTTCTACATACTGAGCAGGGCCATCTACCTGAAGGGGTTTGTGTTTTATCTACCTTCCTACTTATTAGGATTTTGGTTTTAGCTAGGTTGACTCTAAGGCCCTTCAATTCTAGACCTTGCTTCCACACTTGAAACTTCTCCTCTAGTTCTGATAGTGACTCCGCAATTAGGGCAAGGTCATCAGCATAGAGGAGCTCCCAGGGGCAACCTGTCTTGAACTCCTCTGTGATTGCCTGGAGGACTATGGTAAATAAGAGGGGGCTGAGGACGGAAGGGGAAAAAAATGAAAAGATTTTGTTACCTGTAAGCAAAGTTTTCTGCTTGCTTCCTTGTACCAATCAACTGTACAATGGCATAGAACATCTGCAAGCCATCTATCTTCTCCTGTTTCTCTAGCACCAGCATGAAATTGTGGCCAAAACATGACTGCATCATAACCCAGTCGACAGCTCCAGGTAGATTAATATCAGTGGCCAAAAACACAATGTCTTCACCTGAACAAAAAAACAAAAAAGAATTTTAGAAGTAATTTTACTTCATAATTACCAATCCCTTTAACAGTGATATCCATTGCTAAGTCAATACACGAGTGTATGGGCAGCCTGAGTTTAGCAAAATGAGGATGTTTATGAGACTTATTACTAGTGAGAGGGTTATTACCTACTCCTATATGTGACCGGTAGAGCAGTTTATCATCCCAAAACAAACAGTAAACTTAACTGTGAAATAACTCTATGAAGCCAAAACTAGTTAAAGAGTAAAAGTGTCTATCAATTATAGCAAAACATATTTACTTTTCTACCCCTCTCAGATTTTCATGTAACTCATTCCAGTGTTGGTATCTATTGGCACCCAGTTATCCACTGCTAAGCTATTCTCTAGTTTTATGATCTTTTCACTCATCCATTCATTATTAATATGCATTATTTACTAATATCTACTTTCGTAAGTTAATTATTTAAATTGACTCTTCAATATATAACTTCCTAATCTCTCTCTCTCTCAACCTTAGTTTTCTCCTTAATTCTTCATGTAATTTCCAAATGAAATCTCTCTAAAATACCCTTACTTCTTTCCTTCTTCTTCTCTCCAACTTGGCCCCATAGTCTTTCGTACTATCTCTTAAATAACCCTTGCTCGTTTGCCTATTCCCGCCCCCACCAATACTGGATATCTCTCTTCACTCACCAGAAACAACCTCCCAAATAGAGGATGCAATTGGTTGTATCCTCTATCATACCTGCAATTTCGCCTCCCTCTTCTCCCCCTCTCTCTCGGGACAAACGCAACTAGTTTAGCAGCCCGCTTGCTTAATCTAACATCGGCATACTGATATTCATATTTACTTTTCTTCATTTATTTATACTTATATCTGCAGCACCAGTAATGCTTGAATTTACAATGTTCATAATTCTTATACTTACAATGCTGCTAACACTTACTCTTACCCCCAGTGGGGGCAACAATCTTAACATGCTTGAATGATGACAGTTCAAAAGTGAGAACAGGTATAGCATGTCTATCAAATGAACATGGAAACCTTCTTTTCAGGCACTGAATAACTTCTCTCATCCCCATGTCTCCTCCCACATTCTTTTCCCAGTTTTTAGAGTTGGCACTGTCAATGTAGGCACTTTGAAAGGTAGGTCTAGTGAGATTGTAGAGATGCTTGAGCAGAGACATGTTGATGCATGCTGCATACAAGAGGTAAGGTGGAGAGGAGCTTCAGCCAGGGTCCTCACAGGCAAGGCACATAGATAGATAAAATCTTCTGGAACAGTATTGGAGTAGGGGGTGTAGGCATACTCCTTGCAGAGAAATGGTTGGATATGGTCATAGAGGTAGTCAGGGTATGCGATAGAGTGCTTCAGCTCAGGCTAGTCTTGCAGAATAGTATAGCTACAATTATCTCTGCCTACACCCCACAAGCGGGCCTACCAAATGATCAGAAGGACCCCTTTTATGATATCCTTCTACAGGCTACCTCAAAGATGAGTGGCAATGACCTCATCTTTGTGGCTGTAGATTTTAATCGGCATGTTGGATGGCAATCTGGTATCTTCCATGGTGTTCATGGAAGCCATGGAATTGGTTCCCGAAACAAAGAGGGAACTAGGCTACTGGTGTTCTGTGATGCAAGCAACCTATTAATCTGCAACACTAACTTCAGGAAGCCAGACAGCCAACCTCGTAATAACCCATCAATCAGGCAACTCTGCTAGCCAGATCGATTTCATCCTCACCAGACAGCGGGATGCATGGTTCCTCTTAAACACAAAGACTCTCCCTGGTGAAGAATGTACCCCCTAGCATAGACCAGTCATTAGTGGCTTTAGATTTGAGGCCAGAAGGATGCCAAGAAGTAGACCAATCCAGAAAGGATTTGGAAGCTAAAGAACCCTTCACACAGTCAGAGATTTAGGGTTAGGGATATCCTCACTGAGAAATTTAATGAGAGGGTGGAGGAGCTATAGACTTGTGACATAAAGGGTAACTGGAAATTCCTATGTGACAGCTTACTGAGCGCCATAGACTAAATCTGCAGCTGGTGCAAAGTCCCTTCCAAGACCTAGGTTAACGTGGTGGTGGAATATTACAGTAAATGCCATTAGAGCAAAGAAACAGGCCTGGAAAACCTGGAAGAGATAGGGTAGCATGGAACTGTACCAAATAGCCAGAAGAGAGGCTGGGAAACAGGTATATATAGCCAAGAGAGAAGCAGAGAAGTTTGCCAATGTTCAGCAATGTGAGGACCAAAGAACTGAAGTATTTCGGACTGCAAGATAGTATGTGCGATGTTACAGGAGAGAAATCTGTCTGCATGGATGATGGTGCACTTGCTTTTAATGATTCTGCAAAGAAAGAGGCTTGGAGAAGCCATTATGAAAGGCTGCTGAATGTGGAGAATGAATAGGAGAAGGAGAGCCTGCCAAATGTTGATCCAGTTGAGGGAACAGCTACCTGAATCAATAGCACCCTGGTAGATAAAGCAATTAAGGATATGAAGTCAGGAAAAGCCCCCGGCCCACCAAGAGTCACTGCTGAGATGCTTAAAATATCTGGTGGTGTGGGATATGGTCTAATCACCCGTACTGTAAACTCGGTAGTTCACGGAGGAGTCATACCCAATGACTGGCGTAGTAGCACCATAGCCAATTGCTACAAAGGTAAAGGTGATGCTTTAGATAGAAATAACTACAGGGGTATCAAACTGCTGGATCAGGTGATGAAGGTCACGGAGAGGGTCATAGCCCAACTAATTAGGGAGAGAGTCTGCTTAGATGAGATGCAGTTACATGTATTAAGCCATTTAGAAATACAAAATATATTTTCCTTTTTTCAAAAGAAACCAATGGTATCTTACCTTGCAGTGTCGTTATGCTTTTGTGAGATTGAACCAAGTGTGACATAACTTGCTCTAGAGAACCTTGCCACTTACAGGATGCACCAGGGCAGGGACAACAGTAGGGCCTGTTAAACAAAAGAGAAATTCACTATGGTAAAAGAATTAGATATGGTCATTATCATCTTCATTATTATTTCTATAGCACAAAACCCATTGTTTTATGTCCAGAATACGTAATATTTTTCAACTCTTCAATACTTCCACTGTGATTTAATTGTGAAATTAAACATTCTTCATACAGAAATTCTATCATGAAATGAATTTCTCAAAAATGGCTGTAAGAAAGTCATCATCATCATTGTTTAACATCCGTTTTCCATGTTGGCATGGGTTGGACAGTTTGACCGAGGTGTGGAGAACCAGTGCCAGCACCCGGTTCCACTCTGATCTGGCAATGTTTCTAGGGATGGATACCCTTCCTAATGCCAACCACTCCGAGAGTGTAGTGGGTGGTTTTTATGTTCCACTAGCACAGGAGCCAGTCAGCTGGGCCAGGCATCGATTGCGTTTGGATATATTATAACTACTACAACACACCATTGCCTAACAATGGATCTCATTACTGGTATTAAAGCTTTGTTGCTGCCATTCCATTTCCAGCCATTTATTTTCCAATCACTGATGGGTTTCAACTGTTGTTTAACGCTCCAACAGCAAAATTAAATTTCATGGTTATTCCACAAATGATGCAAAAAATAGACCAAACTCATTGCCATAAGAAATTAATGGATCAAATACTTGGCAAAAAGACTTTTTCCAGACATCGATCTGTGATACATCTGGACATATCGTCAATGATGTTTCCTGAGGGTCATAAGGTGCTCAGGGTCTTTCAACAATCAAACATCCTCCTCACCCAGGTGTCTCCAACGGAGCAAGGATCAAATCCTAGCTTGTGTCCAGTGAGCACTTCCCCCTTCAAGGGCTTGCGCCTCCTGATCCGCAGCCACCTTGAAACAGCTGCTGCTGCTACCTCCACACTTAACTCGATGCCAAGCATACTGTAAAAAAACTCTGCAGAGAGACTGGCCAGCACACACTCTCTGCATCTCACTTCAATGGCAGGCTCGCCAGCCAGTGCTTTGCCATAATCCCACTAAACTCAGCATATTTCTTCCTCTTGCTCTTGTTAGCCTCCTTGATGCAGATCTCCCACAGGACAGAGAGTTCTAACAGAACCACTTGCTTGCATGCTTCTCAGATCAGCACCATATCTGGCCTTAGTGATATTGAAGTAACAACTTTAGCTGCTTCTCTGGGTTAACTTGTAGCTCACAGTCTTTTGCTGATCCAGGGATGCCATAAGGGGCAGACCTAGCTGCGACAAAGGTAATGAACTTCTTTGCTGGGTAGAAGTACTTGCAATGCCTGATCTCACCTAGGATGGTGTCACAGTTAGTTACTACAAAAGTGACTCATCTAAGATACAGAGTGAGAGATTTGGTAACTTGTTCATTCAATGAAATTTCCACAATCCTGTTCACAAAGTTGTTAGTTGTATGAAGAGTAATATCAATCCAGATTGAAACAAATACAATCATTCCAACAATACGGAAGTTCAAATATACACATGAATATATATGTGTGAATATATCTCTGTGTGCATGATGTAGGCATGCCTACTGTGTGTGTGTGTGTGTGTGTGTGTGTGTGTGTGTATGAGACACAGATATGATAGAAAAAAGTAAAATACAAAAATAAGTGTCCTCTTACCTGCACTCACATGTTTCTTCATGTTCAGACTTCTCAGTGTGTAACAAAGTAACTAAACAGCCATTAGTAGAGTATTTACAAGGGAACAGCACTGTCATTGCTACCTTCTCCATTGCTAAGTTGCGAATATTTCCTGCAGTAACAACAACAGCAATGATAATTTCTTACACAGGTTCAAGGATACACATTTGTTTTCTTTTTTCTTCATATTCTTTGGGGGGGGGGGAATGGTGATAGTGGGGGCGGTCACAGTTGATTTCATCAATTCCCATTCATGAACTGATATTTTCTTTATTTTATCTACCCTTGGAGAGATTAAAAAAAAAGTTAAACTCATGCTAGATCTGAGACATAAACTAAATGCCACAAGGCATTTTGTCTGATGCTCTACCAATTCTGTCAATCCAACAAAATCAATACCAACACTTTATAAGAATTACAGTTCCCAAACGGAAGAGAAAGGAAATGTATATTAATAACATTTAATGTTTAATACATTTGTATATACACACAAGCATGGCTGTGTGTGTATACAAATGGTCTCAGGTTCAGTCCCACTGCATGGCATCATGAGCAAGTGTCTTCTACTATAGCTCCAATTCTACCAAAGTCTTTTGAATGGATTTAGTAGATGGAAATTCAAAGAAGCCCATAGTTTATGTATGTGTGTGTGTGTGTGTGTGTGTTACTGTCTCTTTGCCTTGAGATCACATTTCCCATGGAAACATCTCTGGTCATTGAGAATTACCTTACCTGGATACAGGTGAGGGTTGGCAACAGGAAAGAAATCCAAAAGTAGAAAATCCACCTAGATAAATTCTGTTTGACTCATACAAGCATGGAAAAGGGAATGTTAAAACGATGATGATGATGATGATGATTGTTGTTTCATAACCATTGATGAGTAATTTGGGATACCAGATTAGACACTCAAACAAGCAATCAAGTAAACAAATAGAACAACAGTGGCACCTAGTTATTTGGTGGTTGGATATGGTGGATGCTTGAAACATTGATAGGGAAGAAGTGGTTTGCAACTACTGTTCAACTAAAGAGGACTTAATCCTTTTGATACCAATCCACTTGAGACCATCTCTGGTTATATGATATAAACTTTTTCTTTTGAAGTGATCTAAATTAAGACCTTCCACCAAAATTTCAAATTACTTTATGCTCCAAACACAAGCTTAATTATGACAAAGTTATTTATTAAGTTTTCATTATTTTTGGAATTTACCAAAACAAAAGCAGTGTATTTCAACAGGAATATGGTAACAAAAAGAGTTAAGAAGATAGAGTGAACAGAACAATTACTGTGTGGTCATTCTACAAACACAAAGCAGAAGAGAGAACAGACTAACAGACAACACACAGTCTAACTCAGAACTTTGCAAACTTTTCACATTTGCGACACACTTTTATGAAAAGAAATAAATTTAAAAATTCACGAAACATTAAGTAATTAACAATTAAATGTTGGCAATTAAAACCATATCACAAGTCACCAGTCATGTGCTTAATTGTACACAAGATTTTCAGACTTCACAATCAAATATTCCTGGATTGGATATGACAATTTTGTGACACATGAAGAAAGTAATGGCAGCACAACAGTCAAGACGAACAGCAGACTTTGGAATCCCTGGTCCACCCCAGGTCTTCTGACTGTGCTTACTCCAGCTGCAGGTTATCTAGTTGTAAGTGGGGTTTCATTATTTTAACAACCATTTTCCCATGCTTGCAAGGTGGAGTTTAATGAAGCAAATTTATTTTCTGAGGCTCTTCCTAGGTATGGATTTACATCCGCAAATCATATTATGTGATTATTTATATATATATATGATTCTGAAGTATGTATTTAATGCTTTCCAAAATAAACATACATTTCATTGAAATGACTCTGAGAAAGTTGTAGGATGGTGCACAAACACTCAGCTTTGAGCACACTTCTTATAGCAGAAACAGCTATAAGCTAATGAAGGTGATTAGGTAACTCTTTTTCTCTTGTCATTCGTTCATTAATATATGAGTATGTGTGTGTGTGTTTCATTCATTTAATGTGCATTTTTGCATGCTAGCATGACCTGAGATTTTAAATGCATACGCACACACACACACACACACACACACACACACACACAAACAGTGGGCTTTCTGTCATCAAACCTTACCTGTTTTTCAAATAAGAGATTTCTTTATTGCTCAGGTCTTTAGAAGTACAGTGTGACAATGTTTCTGCTAGAAAATGCAATGCACTCAAAGGAGAATGCTTGAGTATCAAACTACAGCTTATTACAACTTTATACTGACTAATGTTCACAACCATATCACATTGAATGCACCGGTTCTTGTCCGATGACCGAAGTTAAGCAACATCGAGCATAGTGTCTACTTAAGATGGTTGACCATTTGGGAAAGCTAGGTGTTGTAAGCTTCTCACACTTGTGAAGGTGCATGGCTCAGTGGTTGGAGTGTAGTGAGTTTGATTCCCAGACCTGGCTGTGTGTTGTGTTCCTGAGCAAGACTCTTTATTTCATGTTACTCCAGTTCACTCAGCTGTACCAGCCTTTGCCTTTCTCTTGGATGACATCAGTGGTGTGCAGAGGGGAGACTGGTAACCATGGGCAACAGCTGGTCTGCCATAAACAACTTTGCCTGGACTTGTACCTCAGACAACAACTTTCTAGGTGCAATCCCATGACCATTCATGACCAAAGGGGGGTCTTTTTACTCTTTACTTGACTGACACTTCATTCTGAAGCATATGTATACTGTGTTCTACTGCCAAGTTATTAGCATCGCTATGCCTAAGAGAAATATCTCTAAATATATAAAGGTTACCCTAAAGAAATGCTGTGGATCTGTATCCAAATGCACTATGAACAGTCACTGCACAAAACACAAGTAGTCACAATGGTGAAATATGCATAGGGAACAGATGGTATAAAATGCATGTTGTGTTTATGCTATTTGTCTCCTGACACTGCCAGATATTTTGAGCATCTCTGCAGTGATTCCTGATGGGCCGGGGCTTTCCCTGTCTTCATAGTTTTAATTGCTTTATCTACCATGGTACTGTCAACTCGGATAGCTGGTCCTGCTGTTGGGTCGACATTCAGCAGACTCTCTTTCTCCCATTCATTCTCTTTATTGAGCAATCTTTCGTAGTGGCATCTCCAAACCTCTTTCTTTGCAGCCTCGTTTAGTGCAAGTGTACCATCATCCATGCGAATACATTTCTCTCCCACGACATCACGATTCTCTCCCCTACACAGTCTTGCAACACGAAATACCTCAAGTCTTTGGCCCTCACGGCACAGAACATTGGCAAATCTTTTCTTATCTCCTTCCTCTCTGGCTAAATAAACCTGTCGCCTAGCTTCCCTTCTGGCAGTCTGATACAATAAACCTGTCACCTAGCTTCCCTTCTGGCTGTCTGATACAAATATATATATATATATATATATATATATATATATATATATAGTATGGGACACAATGGTGGTTGTCACAGGGTGTGTACTATTGTGCTAAGCCTACTGCTCTGGCATCTGGATAAACAAACAAACATTAGGCTATTTTAATGCATTACATCAACGTAAGTGTATTATTAGGTTTCAAAACAAATTATGACCAGAACATAATTATTAGAAAGAAAAGGTGGGTGTGAAGTATTCAGTTTTCGTAAGTGAATTGTTGTGAATAAGGCAATGAGAAAGGTTAATGCTGAGAGTGGAAATGGTAAAGTGAGTGAAAGTGTCAGAGACTGAGTGAGCATATGAGAGAGACAGAGAGACAGAGAGAAAAGGACGGAGGGGTGATGTAATAATACTCACCTAATGGTCCTCTACATGTTGGGCACATTGACAATTTCTGCCTACACGAATGGCACACAATATGTCCACTCTGGCACTGCATGATGGGAGGGAGTGCATAGTCAAAACAAACTGGACATTCAAACAGGGTGGCCAGGTCATTGTTGCTGGTTGTTGAAGCTGAGAAAGAGAAAGAGGAAGAAAGTGAAGGTAACAGACACAACTTGAGTATATCATGGAATATTAGTTTTTATATCAACTTCAATCAAGTGCACATCTATACACACACATGCATATACAGTGGAATCTCAGTTTATGAATTGAATTTGCCCCTGTAAGGCATTTGTCACCTATTCGTGAATGGAAACTATTTTTCTCCACAGGAAATTCAAGAGAAGAAAGAATGGCAAATTTGAGCAAAAAACCAGACAACACCTGACACTCTCCTCTTGCTGATATTCCCAGATGGTCGCCAACCATTGTTACCATCGTGTGTGTGTTCATTACTTGAGACCCTGTTCCATCATCCAAGACATTCTGTGTTTAAAAAATTGTCCATAAACTGATTTGTTCATGAGAGACATTTGTAAACTGAAGTTCCACTGTGTGTACAACAGGTAACTGCATGGCAGTGTGAGAAAGAAGTTATTTTGTTACCACATCATTTCAGCATACAGTGCCTTGTGTTAGGGTCTTCTACTACAGCCTTCAGTTGACCAATACCTACTGAGTGAAATTTTCAAACAATTTGGAAGTGTGTATATGTGTGTGTTGTATGCATGCAAGTGTGTTTGCATGTTTGAATCTGTGTGTCTCGACATTGATACTGTTCTGATAGAAATTCCTTTTCTTAATTTTTACCATTTTTTACAAGGAAGTGTGTCAGTGTGAACCAGGAGGGGAGTGTGTGACATTACAAGCATATTTGGTTGCAGTAAACGTGTATGTTGTAGTATCCATGTATGTTATGTCGCGCGTGTGTGTGTGTGTGTGTGTGTGTGTGTGTGTGTGTGTGTGTGTGTGTGTGTGTGTGTGTGTGTGTGTGTGTGTGTGTGTGTGTGTGTGTGTGTGTGTGTGTGTGTGTGTGTGTGTGTGTGTGTGTGTGTGTGTGTGTGTGTGTGTGTGTGTGTGTGTGTGTGTGTGTGTGTGTGTGTGTGTGTGTGTGTGTGTGTGTGTGTGTGTGTGTGTGTGTGTGTGTCAAGAAAACAGATCCAAGTAAGAAGGGAAAACTTACATTTTAAACCCCTGCAGTCCCTCTCAGATTTGTGAGTTTGGATGTTCATCATCAGTGTGGACTCTTGGACAGGAACTATAAAAGAGACACAAGTGACATTGTCAACTAGGAATGGATGGCAGGAATTTGTGTGTTTGTGAGGGAGAGAGACAGACAAACAAACACACACAGAGAAAGACTGTTAGAAACAATGAAGAATTAAAAGTAAACATAAAACAGAAATAGGAATGATAGATGGAGGCGAAAAAAAAGGGAACGAACAGGTCCTTGGCTGCTTCTGATACTTGTCTATCATCAGCTGGTGAGAGTGGCTTAATGAGGGCATGTCTGAGAGAGCCACCACAAACAGTAGTGATTGTAGTACGTATGTATACATGTGTGTGTACTTCAAACATCTTACAAGAGTGCTACCATGAGCAAAGCAGGTTTACAAAGCAGTTTCCATGCTTTAGGAATGGTCACTTGTCACTTGAAAACCAACCTCATTCAGGATGACCGTCAACCTCTTGAATGAATGAAAACACTGATCTTGGGGAACTATCACTGAACAATTGATGGACTTGCTGATATGACTGGTGTGTCCTGCAGCTTCTGCCAAAAAATTCTGAGTGAGGAATTATGAATGTAAAGAGTTGCAGCAAAATTTGTGCCTCACTTGCTCACAGAAGATCAAAAGCAGTCACGACAATGGGGGTCGTGATCTGAAAGAACACTTGGAAGTTGACCCAAACTGTTTTTTAAAGGTCATCACTGGAGACGGAAGCTGGTGTTACAGAATTCTTTGAAAAATGGAAAACATGTCTGGACCAATGCACTGCTTCAAATGGAGAATACTTTGAAGGTGATAAAAGTGTAAACATGTAAAACTAAGGGGAAAAAATAATATTGCAAAATTCCAGTTTCTTTTGGGTACCTCCTTGCATATATATATATATATATATATATATATATATGTACATCCACATATACACACAGACACATAGTTTCCATCCACCAAATCCATTCACAAGGATGAGATCCGGCTGTAGAAACTCTGCCTTAACAAATTCTGTCCAACCGAAGTAAGCTAGCAAATGCAAATATTCAACTGATGATGATACTCGGATGAACACATCCATATATGTATATATATATATATATATATATAATAAAGCATAAATCCAAACCTTGTTGGCTGTGTCCACGGGCTTTTCCCGAATTAGAGGGCTGTCGACTCATGCTGCTAGCATACAGCAACTACCTGAAATGATAAAACAATAAAGTTTTTATAAATGGAATATTAAATAACAATTCAACATTTTATGCTTACATCATCAATGATGATGATGATGATATTGATAATGGTTAAAGTAATAGTTGTAATTTTAGATTGTTGTTTAGACCAATATAGGATTGGTAGAGCTAGCAGACTGCTGATAATTGGTGTCTACTTTAGACAGAACTAAAATGAACTTAGTGGTGCCGAAGGATGAGGAGCAGTTTAACATCAAGAAATACATCCTACTGGATAAAACAGCCACCCAACATGTGTGGGGCATGGTGGGATGATAGACCAATAAATTCAGCTGCAATATGAAGGACAAGCTGAGGGGCTAGGATTAGCAGGGAGGCCTCCAAGGGCCTAAGACAGGAGATAGTAACAAAGGCTTGTGGCTGGTTCTGAGGTCACCTAGAGGCCAAAGGACGTTCAACGAGCGAGATCAGGAGAACATGTCATGAATATTGATTGAATGCAGTGTTTACTTCTTTTAATTTCTATAAATGGTTTCTTTGGCCAAAGCAGACACTGGAGCACAATGTAGTCCTCCGACTGATGCATGCCTGCATACAAGAAAGATGGCTGCGTGTATAACAGTGACACTCATTTACAACTAGCACACAATGTCAAGTATACATACACATATACATGCAATACACACACATATATACAATAGGTTTCTTTCAATTTATGTCTACCAAATCTACTCGCAAGGCTTTGGTCAACCCAGAGCTAAGGCAGAAGACACACACCCAAAGTCCCACAGAGTGGGACTGAACCCGAAGTCATGTGACTGGGAAGCAAAATAGGTTAAAAAAAGAAGAAAAAAGGCAAACATTCAAATTCCTATTTTCTTAAGCATCCAGAGTCTAACATCAGTTGGAAGAAATCGTCAACGTAATTAAAGAGGGTTTTGTTTAACAAGGAATGCATTACAAATTAATGTAAAACCGCTGGCATTTATGTGCTGCAGTAGTGCTGTTTATGGTTGCTGTTGTTGTTGCTAGATACTTGGAGATCAAGACAACAAAATAGGGTACCTGAGAATATTACACAAGTTGAAATCCACTTCTCAGCTGCAAACTGGCACTCATGATAACATCATTGTTGACTGGCTGCAGTTATATATAGTAAGCACAACATTTTTACCCCACTTGCTGCTTTATGGAGTGTGTCAAGATGTCAATTTCTGAAAATAAAATAATTTAATATTAATTATATCATCATCATCATAATAATCATTAATGTTTTCACATGCATTTTTCATGCTTACATGACGAGTCAGATGAAATTTATTGAAAAAGATTTTTTTATGGCTGGATGCTCTTCCTGTCACCAGTCTATACCTATTTCCAAGCAAAGCTACATCTTTATTTAGTCCAAATATGTTTTCATGGAAGTGTGCAAACAACACTGCTTGTATGATGGTACATCTGTTGACAATTTGTGCAGGAGATCAAGACAAGGACACATACACACGCACGATAAGTGCCTATAGTAAGTGAAGGTGAATGAAAGAATGAATGTACCATACTCTCACCCAGTCTGCATTTATACATTACAACTGTTGAATGATAAATCATCCAACAAGTTAACCTGCCTCAAATCAGGGTTTTGGAATCTGCTTTTGAAGATGAAGAAAATAGCAGATTTGAAAGCTATAAGATACAGGCATTCACTCACATCTTTTGAAACTACAGAATCAGCTACTCTAACTCATCCTACCTACCCCCCCCCCCCTTCCAATCTTACCCTTCCTCAATCCCACTCTATACTCTCTGCTTTAGTGAATCTTTTAACCTAGTTTCTACAGAGATTTCTCCCAAGAAACAATACTTGTGTGAAACATTTCACTTAACAAAACAACAACAAAAAAACCTATCACTCCCAATCCCCTTTCTACCATGGTTACTAATATTGCTTCTAGCATCAGCGCAAGGACCTGAGGTTTAGAGGACGATACTTTAGTACAACTTCAGCTCTTTATTTTTCAAGATGGAAAAGATGAAGTTGACCTTGGCAAGATTTGAACTCAGAAATACTGTTTAAATATACACATAGCCGAAAGCAGGCTTTCAACTATCTGTGTGAACCTCTCAATCAACTTAGTTGCCAATACTAATAAAAATTCTTTAAAGGCAGTGAAGCTGGCAGAATCATTGGCACATTGGGCAAAATACTTCGTGACATTTTACCCATCCTTATGACCTGAGTTCAAATTCCGTGATGGTTGACTGCCTTTCATGGTTGATAAAATAAGTACCAGTGGAGCACCAGGGTTGATGGAATCACTTTCAAAATTTGAAACCAATATTGATAAAAATTTGGTAGCTTATTGGTGATACTCTTAGAAATCTGAAAACACCTAAGAAAAATTAATTAGAAGTAATAATTATTTTAAAAGGTTTTTGTTGTTATAAAACAGGGGTCTATGCAGAGTAGAATCAGCAGTGGTGCATCAGACAAAATATAGTTTGAGTTTTTCTTTTTTAAGCTATCATCTTCTTACATTCTGAGTTCAAATCCTGTGAATCAACTTTGTCTTTCATTCTTCCAAGTTCATTAAGCAATTACCAATCAAGCTATAATCAACTACACTCCTGAAGGTGGTGCCCCAGCATGGACATAGCTCAACGACAAGAAAGCGATAAAAGAATAAAAGACAAACAAAAATAAATAACCAAGATTTTTTCTTCTGTTATATACTGCAATTATGTACAATGCTAATTAAGAAATCAATGACAAGTATATATAAATAGGTATTGATTTTAGGAAATATAAATAGCAACAAATAAATCATCTTTAAAATTACATGGATTAAAAATGGGAGGATTTAATTGATTCTATAAACGAGATAATATTTAAAAGATTTTTATCAACCTTAACAGGATTTGAACATGGAACATAAATGGGCATAACTGAATAAAACACAAGAGTTGTCTCATGTACTTGCCAAACAATATTAAGTCATTGAGTAACAATGATGATATATTTTTTTAATCCACAGCATAAATATTTCTGGTTATTTTTTTATAATGTTTCCAGCATCAAACTTAACTATTCTTACTCGTGCAGATGATGTCATTTATGCCTTAAATAATTGTCTCAAATTTAAGGCATAAGGCTTAAGATCTAATTGATGAAATTAACTCCAGCACTTTATTCTAGTCCACCCCATAGGGACGAAAGACAAAGCTGACTTCAGCAAGATTTGAACTCATTAGGAATAAGGCAGGAACAAATACTGCAAAGCACATTTTTTCCCTACCCTCTAGGGATCCTGTTAATTCACCAGCATTTTAATATTCCAAGTAATGGCAAATTACTTTGCCTATTAATTTCAGCTGTGAATAAATTAGGTCTGCAGCAAAAACTAATAGACACCCACACTGCAAAATACATAACCCAGTACAGTTAATAAAATCCCAAAGTCCATAGAAACTTTGTTGGTTTGGCAAGTAGCATCAGTATACTACCTTCTTTACTGTCTTTGTGCTTTTTCAAAGAGTGGGATCCTAGATCTGCAAAAATCATTTAACATCATCACCATTTAAATGTCTACTTTTCTGTACTTGCATGGATCAGACAGAATTTGTTGTGGTAGATTTTCCATTGCTGAATGCTCAACTTCTTGCCAACTTTTGCTTGTTTCCAAAGAAGGTAATATTTGCCCAAGGCCAGACATATTTTTTACAAAAGACTGGAAAGTGGACAACCTTGATTGTATAACAATGATGCTCATTTACAACCATCACATGTTATAGAGACAAGGGTGCACATACAAGGCTGTGGTCAACCCAATATGCCACGTTATGGGACTGCTGAGAAAAACAAAAGCACAAAACAAATAAATTTTTGTTATTTGTGCTGTCCTGGAAATTTTAAAATACCTCACTCAGGAAAAAGGACCTTGCTCAGAAAATGAACACACAAATCTCCTCATGGCATACAAACTTAACCAAATTTGCAAACTAATACAATTAGATTACTTTGAATATGTAATGGTTGAGAGGACCAGATTACTGTTCAGTATTGGATTAATGGTTTTTATCACAAGAGGATTAAATAAACCTACTAACTCACTAACTATCCACTCCACACTACTTTAGAATGTTCATGCCAACAAAGAAGCCTTTAGAGAGTCACTGAACCTGTTACAAAAATAACAGCCAAATACACGTTAAATTTCTCTCAACATCTTTAAAAAAACGTACATATTGGACAATGTAGTCCTAGATTTCCAAAAACAGGAGTTTGCGACTCCAATCTACTCAAAGCATTAGTTTGAAGCTTAAACAGTACTAAAAGGGATCTATAAATGATAAAATCTAAATAGGGGTAGCGTGAAAAAATCTGGAGTAAAATTTATTGATCTAGCATGGAAGATGGACGTTAAATGATGAGGATACAAAATAGCTGACGTTTACTTCTGTTATTTACACTTTCAGAATGCTGAAGACTAGGCTTTTGGATCCGACTGAGCAATTTTCTTACCAATACTATTGATTAATCCCTGCCAGTTCTTCTCTTAACAGCATTTAACCTCCCAGAAAAAAAAAAAAATTTAATCACTTCATCAGAATTTGAAGAAAAAGTGAGAGATATTAATCACCTTAAAGCAGCCAAGACATTCTTATAAAATCTCTCTGTATTTACTTAAAAAACAAAAGATCATCTATTTATTGTTGCCACAGCAGTGAAAATTTACAGCGTTGAACATCTTAAGTAGAAAGATTTAGAGATTTGGAGAAACTGCAAAATCAACAACATTCTATCTTTCATACAATTCCATACATCTTTCTCTCTCTCTCTTTCTACTCACACCACAGGCCAATGACACTTGTGGTACTTTGTTAAATCCTTAGATCTCATAGTAAGCATAGGAGGTTATTAGGAATTAGTAATCATCATCAACATTTTTAAAAGACACTTTTCCATGCTTCCATGGACCAGATGGAATTTTATTGAGGCAGATTTTCTATGACCAGATGCCTTTCTTATCACCAACCCTCACCTATTTCCAAGTAAGGTGATAAGACTTCCCCTGGCCAAACATATTTGTCACAGAAGGCTGGAAACAATGTTGCTTGTATGACAGTGCTGCTCATTCGCAGTCATAAAAGTGTAGAAAAGTGGACACACTAAATGATGATGAGTTACAAGGTTGTGCTCTTGAATGAACACCCGACATACTTTTCTAGTGTCTTTCTACCCAACTTAATGCACAAGGTATGGGTCGACCCAAAGCTATTGAAAATGACATTTACCCAAGATGCTATGCAGTGGGATTGAACCTAAGACCACATGGTTGCAAAATAAACTTCTTAACTATTCAACCAATAGACAGACAGACAGGTAATCTTTTACTTGTTTCAGTTATTGGACTAAGTTCATGCTGGGACACTGCCTTGAAGGGTCTAGTTGGACAAATATATCTCAGTACTTCTTTTGCTAAACCATTAAATTATGGGGACACAAACAAACCAACACTGGTTGTCAAATGGTGACAGGGGACAAACAAAAACACACACACATACATATGATAGGCTTCTTTCAGTTTCCAATTATCAAATTCATTCACAAGACAATGGTAAGCCCAGGGCTATAGAAGAAGAGACTTGCCCAAAATGCCATCCAGATTCATATGCCATGGAGGAGACATGGACTCTGCCAGTTGCAATATGCGCAACTTATCTAGGAGAGCAGGCACTTCGAATAAAACCTGATAGGAGACAGAAAAGACTCTTCAATCTTAACCAGAGATAACCTTTCTAGAGTGGTCACACATTAAATTTGTACCCAGTTCATGTTGTAAAATGGTAAGTGACAGGCGGAGCATCCTGGTCTAGAAATGTTGGTAACAAAAAATAATTGTCAAACTCATAACACAGGCAACAAACAAGGCTGGGTTCTCTGTTACTAATGAGTTCTAGCCAACTGATGTGAGCAGAACAACAGACATAACACTGATAAAGACGGTAGGTGCGTGCGTGTGTGCGTGTGTGTGTGTAAAATCACATACATACCATTATACACAAACACACAAACACACAAATATATATATGGTATAAATCAGTTCACCTAAGTAATGCAAACATTGACTGTATATGCTAACAGTTTAGAGAGAGAGAGAAAGAGAGAGAGAGAGAGAGAGAGAAAGAGAGAGAGAGAGAGAGAGAGAGAGAGAGAGAGAAGGAAAAAAGAAAAACACTAGACTAAATATAAATTATAAACAGATGCATGAAATCTAAATATGAAAGCAGAGAGCCTGTTAGCAAATGTCTAAATACCAATGTTTGTATGGGTCAGAAATGAGTTGTTTGTAAAGCTTCATATTCTGACCTTAGTTTGAAACTGCTTAAACTCATTGCTGCCTAATTTGCATAATGGCTTAGAGTTGAGCAATTATACTAGAAACCTGTAATCAACAACACTATTCACAAAATTCTTAGTATAATCTAAAAGAAAAAAAATAACAAACTGGATCATTAAAAATAATGCTATTACTGGTAAGATGATAGTATTTTTACTCGTTAAGTATAACAATAATTTTCTAGTATAGGCAGAAAGCCTGAAATTTTCGCAGGAGGGGGCTAGTCAAATTAGTTGAAGCTCAGTGCTCAGCTGGTAGTTATTACTATCAACCTGGAAAGGATGGATGAAAGGCAAAGTTGATCTCTGCAGAATTTGAACTTGAAAACAGAAAGCTGGAAGAAATAGAGGTAAACATTTTATCAGGCTTGCTAACAATTCTGCCAATTTGCCACTTTAAGCAATAATAATTATGATTTCTGACTTAAGCATAAAGCAAGTGATTTTGAGGGGAGGGGTTAAGTTAAGAGCACTGACTCCGGTATTTGAGTGGTAAGCTATTTCATTGATTCTGGCACTCTGTTGGTTACAGCAGATCAGCTGATCAACAGTACAGCCTGCTCGTTAAACCAATGTGCAAGTGACTAAGCACCCCACAGACACATGGACCCTTAATATAGTTTTCTTGAGATCCAGCAAGGCACAGAATGTGACAAGGCTGGTGCAACAGCAAATAAAATATCTCGCTCAAGAAAACAATGAGAAACCAGAAATTGACCTCATGACCTGACAATTGAGCCAAATGGCCGAAACACTAAGCAGGGAAGAAAAGGCAAAGCTGATTGTGGCAGAATTTGAACTCAGAATATAAAGAGCCAGAACAAATACCAAAAAGAAACTTTTTTCAACACTATCAATGCTGCTAACCCATAGCCCTTTAGAATAACAACCCCCCCCCCAAAAAAAAAACTGTTTCTAAGAAAGGCACAAGACCAGAAATTTTAGATTGAAAAAAAAAAAAAAAAAAAAAATCAATTATACTGACATCACTGGACCAATGTCTAATAAATCAACTCGACCTTAGAAGGACAGAAAGGTACAAAGGGAATAGATGATCTCAGTGGGATCTAAGCTCAGAATGCAAGCACCACAAGGTATTTTTGCTGATACTTGAAAAATTCTGTCAGCCTTAACAATAATAACAACAAAACCTGAACCCTAATAACACCCAAAGAAAAATATCCAACTCGCGTTACTTGAGGTCTCTGGGCAGGAATAGAAATAGAAAACAATACGGCAACAATAAAGAATAATAATTTCTTATAGAATACTGATTAATGTGGAAAACAGATGAGGTAACCTTCATGCTTTTCTCAGCTCATTAGCAATGTAAGGAAGTGGCTGCTATGACAGAAGAGGCAGGAAAGTAGGTCATAGGCTTAAGATAGTTGAGATCTCCCTAGAATTTCACTTAACGATGCAGTCGAAGAGTTAGAATGGTGGTATATATAGTTGTAAGTTAATAGGTATGTTTGTGTCTATACACTCACATTGTATATATATATATATATATATATATATATGCGTTATGTGAGTGTTTATATACATGTATGTATGTGTGTATATATATATATATATATATATATATACATACATACACATTTTAACAGTCTATATATATATTTGCATGTATGCATACTTACGCATATATGGTACATGTTTTTGTTGTGTTTGTGTATTATATTTAAATACACTTAGATATGCAGATCTGAATTTATGCAAGTGTATGGGGGTATTGTATGCATGCATCTATGTCAGACACACACGTAAATGGAATGAGGAAGGAGAGTGAAGAGACGAGGAGGCATACAAAACACAATCATCATCATCATCATCATTTAACTATGATGTCCGTGCAAGGATGGAGCATTCATATACAATTGTACACACACACACACACACACACAAATATGTACTCATACATATAAATACACAGACATCAATAGTGAACACATCATAAAGATGTACTTACAAGAATGTTATTAATTATGTTATGAGAATCACCAGTGAAGAACCAAGAAAGGACTTTGGTAAATGAGTCACTAAGACCACCACTACAGTAAAAACTCTTCAAGTAGATTCTCAAGAACTGACCATTTTGTTGTTTTTTTTTTCTTCAGCCATATGAACCACACAAACAACCCAGTCAAGCTGATAAGGTAATAAGAATAAGCAAACACTTGAGAAGTTAGTACAAGCTAGTGAGTGTGAGTGTGAGTGTGAGTATGTGTGTGTAGGGTGGAAGTATGTATGGAAGAGTGGTTGTGACGAAAATGACAAAATATTCTTTTCTACTCTAGGCACAAGGCCTGAAATGTTTAGGGAAGGAGCCAGTCGATTAGATTGATCCCAGTATGCAACTGGTACTTTTGAACTCCTCAAATGTTAGCATGTGGGGCAAAATACTTTAGCGGTATTTTGTCTGTCTTTATGTTCTAACATTTCTGCCAGCTCGCCACCTAGAAAATGACAAAAATATTGTTAAACTTTGTAATATTTTTTATCAATTTTTACTTGTTTCAAACATTAAACTGTGGCCATGCTGGGGCACTGCCTTGAAGAATTTTTGGTTGAATGAATTGACCTGAATACTAACTTTTTTAAAGCCTAGTACCTATTCTATCAGTCACTTTTGCTGAACCACTGTCAAGTGGTGGCTGGGGGACAAACCAACACAACAAACTTCTTTCAGTTTCCATCAACCAAATCTACTCACAAGGCTTTGGTTGGCCTGGGGCTATAGTAGAAAACACTTGCCCAAGGTGCTATGCAGTGGGACCGAACCTGGAACCATGTGGTTGGGAAGGAAGCTTCTTACCACATGAGTAGCCATGCCTGCATCTCAGAAGATGCTGTCATCATTTCACATCTTGTTTTTCCATGCTTACAAAGGGTGGTCACATCTTCTTGGGCATAGTGTTTTCTTACCACTTGCCATAGCAGCACATCTTGAAACTGTGCCATCATCTTTCTTTCTCTTCTACAGGTTCTTCCATTTCAATCACTTGGCACTTCTTTACTCAACTGTCATCCTTCACACACATAATATATATATATATATATATATATATATATATATATATATATATATATATATATATATATATATATATTACATGTCTGTACTCGCACAGTCTCTTTCTTGCACACTACATTTGGTCAGAATGAGATGATTGGGTATGTCTGTTTGAACTCTGGTGATTTGGCAGTTTTAACTGGATTTAACTAAGCCTGTTTTGGCGACAGTAATTTTTGGCACTGGAAGAAAACAAACACACATGCACATTCGCAAATAAATACACACACATACAGCTAGAGAGTGAGACGATACATCTGGTGCAAATACTTTCCTTATCCTCATAAGTGAAATATGCTCACATAAACAAAAGGGAGAGAATGAGAGAAAGAAAATGTCTGATATCAAATAAGTCAGCATTGAATAAGTAATGCCAAATAGATGGGTCCATATCAGCTGTAGAAACGTTTCATATCTCTTATACCAGCTATTTTTTCCCTGTCTCAACTTATACCTTGTTATTCATGCACACTAACATTACACAACTAGTGAAGCATGTTAACCTAATTTCTCTCCAGTTTTAGCACCTCCTTCACTTCCAGTGCTCGTGTTTCACTATCATACAACTCTGCACACAAATATCAAACAAACTACCCTTCAGTCTGAGAGAACTCCTTCAGTGCTGAAGAAGTACCCTAGACTTTTCTAAACTCATTCTCTAGCTCTAGTTCATGTTCTAGCTACTGTGCTTTCAGAAAACACCACAGCTAATTAGATCCCCTGCTGAGGCTCAAACAACTACTTCTATGGAGCCTTTCAAAGAATTTAATTTACCAACGCTCATATTGCTAATTACCGTTGTGCACAGACACATCCTATATGAGTGGGGAAAAACCACTTGACACAATACTATATCATCATCATCATCATCATATTTATGCATATAAACAAGCACATAAATGCAAAACAAGGTGGAAAAAATAGTACTCAAATATTGAAGGTAGAGTAATATGTGATTTCTATTAAAGCTGCAAAAACATTCTCGTTTGTTGAGCAGTTGTGATCAAGATTCCATTCTGGATCACAACTGCCCCGACAAATGGGAACGTGAAAGTCTGAGTAGTAGAAGTTTTTGTGATGTTTTTGCAACTTTAATAAAAAAAGTATATCTGTCTGTATGCATGTGTATATATATATATATATATATATATATATATATATATATATATATATATATACATACATACATACATACACACACACACACACACACACACATTTCTATTTTAGTCCAACTCATACCAGCATAAAATATGGATGTTAAATGGTACACACACACACACACACATCTTGCACATATATTTTTGACTCATAAAAAGTATACATGTACACACCTTGCAAACATCAATGCATTTTACATATGTTTATCTGTATGTCTTGTGACCATACATGTTTTATGTAAGAAACACTCACACACCTAGATTTTCTGTTAGTAAATTTACTTTATGTGTGTGTGTGCTTTACAAATATGGGTTGTGCATGTAAGTGGGATAGTGATGATGAAATGCTTCCATGGTTTTCAGGAGCGGGGAGGATAGCAATTGTTTTTACAACTAGCTGATGGATTCATCCATTAACTATACCTGCTTGCAGACCACACAAACTGAGCTGTGAAGAGGGGTGGAAAAGGAGGGAATAATAAATTTCATTGTTATCTAAGCAGACAGAAAGACAAACAGACTGGCAGCATAATATGCTTTACCTAGGGTTACATTTATTCATCTAATGCAACACATCAAAATAAAGTAATCACACTAAATATATGTGTGCTTATGCATAAGTAAATATTTTATCTATACATATATATGTATGTATATATATATGCGCATGCACACACACACACACACACACACACTCTATTTTGGTTGTTTTTCATGCCAAGAAAAAAAAAGAAAAGAAAAAGAGACCATTCTTCGCAGCTAATTTTAGCTGAACATGGCATCAAGCACAATGGTTTATCAATGGTTTTTCACATTTCTAATTTTTTCTTTCCACCACCCCGTCTACACCCATGTTCATACACATACATTACACCCAATGTGTATGTCATGTTGACCTACAATAGTTGAAGAGAAGTTCAACAGCACTCATTAACCTTACCAGTCAGGGAGGGTCTGCAAAGGTGATGGGCACTGCCCCCCCCCCCGCACTGTTTGTATGCCTAACTAGTATAAAAAAAAAAAATAATAATCCAAAAACATTGTAACAACCAACACAGTAGTTTTTTACACAAAGGTAAAGAGATGGCCGAAGTGGGTTAAGTCAAGGACACTCACTTAACTGGTATTGAAAATATGAACACCAAGCCTTTCTGATGATGGATTAACCATGGCCATATAAATATGGGTGCGTAGTTATAAAGTTTGCTTCTTAACCACATGGTTCTGGTTTCAGTCCCACTTCATGGCACCTTGAGCGTCAACTAAAGGTTCAAGAATGGATTTGGGTGGAGTTGGAGACCTGCAAAATCCTCTGGGATTTCCCAATCCAAGCAGATCAGATGCTATGAGCATAACAAGCCGGACCGAGCAGTGATGGACAAGGTGTTCTATCTAGTTGATGTTGCTTGCCTCTTTGACCAACAAATAGTCGAGGAAGGAAGGCAAAAAATAGATAAGTGTGAAATAGTTCAGCTATGGAAAATGAAGAAGGTGAAGATAGTGCCAATTATTGTTGGTTTTTTGGGGACAGTATCAGAAGGCATCAAGAGGACTATAAAGGAAATTGGAATTAGAGTGCTCAGTTGAGCTATTACAAAAAGGTTGCCTCTTTGGCAGGACCAGAATAATCAAGAGAGTATAAGATAGCTGAAAAGAATAAGTAGCAGAGTAGTGTAGGTTGCAGGTAGCAAACCTGCAATGATTGCAAGACTTCAGGTGTTCCATCAAAACCTAAGTTAATAATAATAATTTTAATTTTTAGCACAATGCCAGAAATATTAAGGAAGAGGGTTGGTCAATTAGTGCTCAACTAATACTGATTTTATCTACCCTGGAAGGATGAAAAGGAAAGTCGACCTTGATGGAATTTGAACTGAGAATGTAAAGACGGAAGAAAAGCTGCTAAGCTTTTGTCCAATGTGCTAATGATACCATGACTTTGTGATCTTAGTAATAGTAATAATAATAATAATAATAAGGCCAGCAATTCCAAGGAAGGGAATGCTCAATTGTATATCTGGTGTGCCAAGATTGATTTATCACCATTAATTAGTCTTTTTAAATTTCAATTATTTAAAAAGAAAAAAATACAATTTAAAAAAATATCAACTGTGAAAAGGTTCTGGATATTTCTAAGATGTTTTAATTATATAACGAAAATAGATTTAATAAATAAAAAAAGAGAATATAAGGTAAAATAGAAACAACCTATAAGCTCATTGTCATACATAGGCGAATATCATTAGAAAGGAAGCATATGAGAGAGAGAGAGATGTATTGAAACCAAAAGATACGAATCAAAGATGATATAAAACGCTGAAACACAGACACACATTCTCTCTCTCTCTCCTCCCTCTCTCATCACTGTTCTCTGCCTTTCAGAGAATTAAGTTAATGGTAGGTTGTGATACACTTTCTCTGCCAATTACATGACAATTAATTGAAGTATAGCAATATAATGGCTGACTGCCAGTATGAAGTCTTGTTAGTCTCAATAGTTGAGGTTGGATAGGGTGAGGTGGAATTGAGGTGGTGGCAGAGGAGAAACATACTGAAGGTGTGTAAAAAAAGTAGAGAAGGAAGAAGGAGGCAGAAGATGAAAGAGCAGGAAGAAAGGAGAGGAAAAAAAAAAAACATGAAAGAAGTTATTTTCAGATTGACTTCAGAAATGAATAGAGAGAGAGAGAGAGAGAGAGAGAGAGAGAGAGAGAGAGAGAGAGAGAGAGAGAGAGAGAGAGAGATAGAGAGAGAGAGAGAGAGAGAGAAAGAGAGAGAGAGAGAGAGAGAATATTAATATGAAGTGATGCAGCTAGGTGGAAATTCAACAGTTTGAATCCTGTAAGCAGCACTGCACAGTGTTGTGTCATTAATGAATATTTCTCACCACATAACTCAAAATAGGTACCATGAAGAGGTACAGTCCATAGAGGCCACAACTAAAATACTCCTTGTCTGGATGGTGATTCCCCACCAAATCCCTCTTCTTTCTGTTTGAACATTTAGTAAATAGGGTCAGTTCCTACAATTTTGGTACCACAAATCAAAAGAGTAGCCCCCTACATTATCAGTATTCCCAAACACTGGTTGGGAAACACTGATGTAGACCTCGGGTTCCATGAGAGGTCATTAGGAATTCTGCAAGAAATAATAAATAGGTAAATTTTAAAATCATTGAATCATTTTGGGGTTCCATTCTATATTCCTAATTTTATTATACATGTACAGCATACTGAAATCCTGGCACTTGTAGATAGTAAGATGACTACAGGAAAAATTACTGTTTCAAAAGGAATTGTAGGAGAATTTGGTCTAAAGAAGGCCTTACACTTTCTTAATGACATTTGATGAACCATTACCAAATCTTTGAAAGATAGCTTCATGATTTCTTTAATCTCTTATGAAAGAAAAAGATAAATACATACAATTTGAGACATGAAGCAGCCATACCTAATGACTGGTGTAGCAGCAGCATAGTCAACTGCTACAAAGGTAAACGTAATGCATTAGATAGGAATAATTTCAGTGGTATCATGTTGTTGGATCAGGTAATGAAAGTCACAGAGAGGGTGATAGCCCAACTAGTTTCGAATATTTGCTACTACCACCAAGATCTGCACCCGCGGTCGGCTTCACCCGGGCTCGTGCCCGCTGCTTCCATGCTACCTATGCCTTTTCAACAGGTCGAGCAGGGCCATCTACCTGAAGGGATTTGTGAGTTATCTGCCGTCCTACTTACTAAGACTTTGGTTTTTTTGTCATGAAAATGATGTACCAAAAATGGGTTTTTGCAGGATACTTATTAAATCTATTGTAAAGTTCCAAACTTACAGAAGATTCAGTTTTACATCCTGTCCAGTGTATCAAAACTGAAACCCTTAAAGATAATGGATTGCAATATAAGCATATTTGAATATACATGAAATGCTTGTGATAGCTGTAATTTAATTATTTGTAGGACTGAGCTTCAAATCAGGACACCCACAGAAGTTGGATTTTCTCCATTTTGACAGAGATTTTCCCCATAGCTTTGCAAATGAAGAAGCTTTTTATGAAACAAACTTTTCAAAAATTTGATTTGATTTATCTCAAAATATTTTCATAATTTTTTTCTCCAACTATAAAGGCTCCTTCCGTTGCTGTTTAAGTGTCTAGTGCCCCCCAAATTAGCCTAAATCGGTCTAGAGGAAGTGGGGGAAAGCAAATCACAAATCTTCCAAATTTCTTTTCCATAAAAAGCTCCTCCACCATCATTTTCAAGGTCATGGTGAGGAAAAATGGGAAAAATCCTCATCAAAACAGAGAAAATCCAACTTCTGTAGGCATCCTGATCTGAAATTCTGCCATTTATAGCCATTATTAATAGTCTATCAAAATTTTATTGAAACGATGTCATGTCCCAAAATCTCATGATTTATTTACCCCCACACCTACTACAAACATGCCAAAATTCAAGTTCTTGTGGCTTGTACTTTTTGATTCAGCTAGGTCTAAAAACACTGCAAAACCGACAATTTGTGTGATATGTAACCAAATAGGCTTTACATAAATATTTTAAATATTGCTGCCAAAGTTTTCTTTCTAAGAATCTGAAAAAAAAAAGGTAACTATTAATTTGTGTAATTTGAAGATGCTTATCACCTCAGTTTCAAAGGTATGATGTTGCAAATATAGCTATTCATTAATTTATGCCAATTAGCTAAAATTTTGACCGTTTCGCTGACCATTCAAATTGTCATATTTCCTAAAATATTCATCCATATTTCACAGATGGGGTATCAAAACGTTTCTCTCTAAGAAAAAGTAGAAATTACATTGAAACATTATCCAAAATTTGGCAATAACTAGGTATACTTCTTTTGTCATTAAAAAAGAACATGTATAATATTTCTCAGCAAAAAAATGGTGCATCTTAATAATCATCTCAAAAATTATAAGATTGAGTAGGATATATTTACCCCATGTCCTAAAAAATTTTACCCAGAGAGGAGGGGTAAATTTCCTGACATTTGAGAATCACTGCCTACCAGATATTCAATATGCATCTTACAACCATTTCAGAGAACAAACAATTATATGTATATCAGTATATTCATATGTATATATACAAGTGCTTAATGTACATATGTCTATATGTTGTAATGATTACACTGACCCATGATCTTTGGAAGGACTTTATAACTTTCACAATGCAACTTCAGGTTAGCCCTGATCCAGTTCAGCAAAGTGCATCTAGGACAGAATTATCCAACAAAGGGGACGATTTGAGGGGATTTATCTGGATTTATTTTTAATATAGGTGAAACAACCATGTCGATCCTTTGTTGCTTGTGTAACACGTATGCATGTGCACATATGCATGAGAGAGAATGTGTGTGTATGAAAGAGAGGACATGTGGGGAGTAGATAAGGTGATTAGAGAGAGAGAGAGAGAGAGATGGGAAAGAAAAGGGATGGGTAAAGTAAAGGAGGAAGGAGATACAGACAACATGCTCCAAACATATGTGCAAGTGTGTCAATTTGCATGTAATATTTGAAATCAGTCCAATTTATGCAAACAGCAAATAAGGAGGTGGTAAATAAAAAGAAAGAGATGCAGTGGGGGGAGGGGGAATAGAAAAGATGGAGAGGAGAAAAAGAGAGAGAGACAGCTTTAAATAACTTTTAATGAAAAACTAGGAATACTAAATAAATAAAAAAAAATTCTACCAACATGTCGTTGCTGGTAGCAAAGTGAGAATCTTTATAAATAAATGAAAAGAACAGTTCCTCACTCAACACATCCCATCTACTAAATGGTTGGGTCTCTAGTAACTTAGTCAGCAGACTGTTCTCTTAACCACAATCTACCACCCTCTGAGAGGGTGCATACACACACACTCTCTCACTCTCACTCTCACTCTCTCTCTCTCTCTCTCTCTCTCTCTCCCCATTCACCCAGCCACCAAACTCATAGCAACTGTTAAAATCTGACTGCAGCCAACCTTGATACCTTCTATTCATAGCTAAAAATAAAACAGTCATTTTACCCAAATTTTCATGTCAAAAAGAAAAACCTTCAAACCTGCCACTTTCCTGTTTACAGGGAAGCCACCCATCCATCCAATCTACAGAAGACTTAACTCAAATCAAAGAGGGAAGGGGGGGGGCATGGTAGAATGGCCTCTACCTATGCCAATCAACAAGTTAGACAGTAGTCAACAAATCTCTCACTTGACCAAAATAAAAAAAAAGACCTAATGCTAGATATACAAAAAAAGGGGGTGGGGGGCTCAGTACTAGTCTATGTATGTATGCTGTGGTTATGCATGAAGGGACCTTACTACATTGCTTTGCCAGGGCTATAATGTTGTTAAAAAAGCACTGAGTCCTAGATAACCCTACAAACAACAACAAAGGAATAAGCCTGTCATCATGGGTTGAATCAACTAAAGTTAAAAAAAGAGAAAACGTGCCTTGAACCCACAAAGAAGTCTTTATGCAGTTGTTTGAGCTGCTAGAAACAACAGCAACATTTCTCTAAAACCTAAAACAAATATAAAAAAAAGTATTGATAAATTAGATAAAACAGTCCAGGACACAAACATCTGAAAACAAAAAATGAGGTGGTTGTTGGTTGAACATTTTAGATCATAAAAAATTTGCTCAACCAGAGCAGTCCTGTGGCTAAACAACAACCCATCTACATAACTGTGAACTAATTCTTTTCCATAGAAAATATTGTATCAAGGTTGACTGTTATTAGGTATGACAGAATAAAACATTAGAAAGGAAGAGGTCTGTCCATGACACTTGTAGACCCACACGGACCGTTGCGATAAAAATAAAGTCCAATAAATTGTCTTTAACAGTGGAACTTGAAGCACATAAAGTTATAAATAACAACACTATTTCCAACCTAAAACCAAGTGACCTTTTTTATAACAGTGAGTGCTAACAAAATGCAATGTATCAGGCATTGAAACCATACACATCAAAATACAGCTTTGATGGTCAGCTCATCATCTCCCACATATATCAGAATTCTGAAGCAACTTCTCTTTTGCCCAACAGGATGGTCAGTTGGAAGGCCACTCTTGCACTTCAAAAGAACTATGTGGTTTGGGAAGCAAACTTCTTAACCACACAGCCAAGCCTGTGTGTATTTTAAATGACTTCTGCAATGCAACTGTTTCAGTTTCAACACAATGTCAGATCATGCCAATTCCCATACAAGTAGATCTCCAAAGTTTCAAAAGCTTCAGCTAGGCCACAAGAACTCTTGAGCGATGCTGTTACCCTGCTGCCTAAAAATAAGCTCACAACATTGGAACAAATTCAGTTTTTCACACTAGTTTATCATTTCAGTGATATTTCTACCTAAACTAGACAAGTCCCTTGGGTGGTTGGCAATATACACACCTACAAACACTGAATTTTGTGGTTTTTCTCTGTTAGCATGAAGTCAATAATTTAGTGAATCATGAGCAGTTTCTTTCTACAATTAGATGTCAATATGGGGTGCAGAATATTTAAGATATGTTAGTTTTACGCTTGTGCACTATTTTCTGTCTATAATGCAGTGTCTGCACAATTGACAAATATATGGATGTTTGGATCTTTGTTGCATTTGATGATGAAGATTCAGTTGTTCAATCAACTGAATTTCCTGCTTGTTGAATCAGTGAAGAAGTAGCCGAACCTACCACAGATACCTGTATTTTAAAAGTAATTCTCAGGTAGAACCTGTGTGATTGAAGCTGTGCTAAGTACAATGCATCTGATGGGCTTCTATACAGTTTCCATCTACCCAGTTTCACTCATCCCTTATGAGTTGACTTAAGGCTATAGAAAATTATATATATATACACACGCACACACATACATGGTGGGCTTCTTTCAAATTCCCTCAATAGGCTTTGGGTGCCCTGAGGCTATAGTAGAAGACACTTGCTCAAGGTACCTTGCAATGAGACTGAACTTGGAACCATGTAGTTGGGAAGCAAGCTTCTTACCACACAACCTTTCTCAAACATATTTTTATTTGCTCCAAAATATGTTGCTAGTAAATAAACCAAAACAAAAAAAAAAAAACAACAACAAAGTTTAAGGAACCACTGCCCAAAAAGATACACTTTTACTGGGATGCATAAGCAAACATAGATATACACTGCTGTCTATCATCTCCGTCTCATTCTTTTGGCACTCACAGACAATTTTATGTAGGTTGCAATTTATTTTATTTATGCCATCAACTATTGCTAACCTTGTTCAGAGGCCTGATCCACCCACTATGTTATGATTAATACATGGAACAAGAAGAAAATGTTTTGCTGAAATTAAAATTTCACTGGTTGTTTCTTTGTTTATATTAAAAACATTTGTGTTTGCAATTAGGCTTTCATTAGTAGTAAATGTTAAAGCTTTCTTACACTGGCACAAGGCCATAGATTTCAGATAGAGTCGGTCAATTAAACCAACCTTAGTACTTGACTAGTACTTAAATTTATCAGTACTACAGTGGAATTTGAATCCTATGTGAAGAGGAATGTAATTAAATACCACAAGGTATTTTGTCCAACAATCTGTTTCTACTATTTATTGATGTTAAAAAAAAAAAAGTAATGGTTTAAAATTTTGACACAACTGGTGCTTATTTTATCGACTCCAAACAAATGAAAGGCAAAGTTGACGTTGGTGGCATTTGATCTCAGAGTGTAAAGACATGAAAACCCACTAAGCATTTTATCTGGTGTGCTAACGACTCTACCAGCTCATTACCTTAATAACAACAACAACATTAATAAATGTCCTGATGCTGTACCAGGCACTGGCTCTCGAGGCTTCTGATCTTAACTGATTGGAGTTGTTAACAGGTACACGTTTCGTCTTGGTATAAAAAGATGGCCTACAACAAATATTCTGCTCAATACCACAGATTTGCAAGTCAGTTGTTTAACCATAACAAGTTGAGCATGTCGCTTTGTGACTGATGATATGTGCACCTCTGATCATGAGCACAAGTAGTGGGGGAGCATCAGAGCCATGTGCTGAGAGGAATTCTTTGGGGTTTGAATAATTCACTTCTGGAAACATGAGTGTTTCATTCATCATCCTTAAACAAAACTTATTCAGGGGCCTATCGAGGGGGATGAGCTACTCAACTAGAAGAAAATTCTGACTGGGCCCTACCTGCAAGGCAATGTACTGTTTATCTTGATATGAGATTGCTATGTCATTCACATATGGTTGTGATGCATGTGCCTGGTGTACCCTTATCAGATGGGCAGTCATGATGGGTATAATGGGCTTTGTATATTTGTACCTTAGTGTCACTTTGATGGCATGCATTGCTCTCTCACTCAATGACAATGATGATGATAATAATAATAATAATAATAATAATAATAATAATAAATTGATTGGAACTAATTATCAAGTACACTTTTGTCTTGGTCTAAAAGATCACCTGCAGCAAGTATTCTGCTCAATACCACAGATTTGCTTGTCGGTTGTTTGACCGTAACCAGTTGAGCATATCCATTAGGGGCTGATATATGTGCATCTCTGATCACAGGCAGGTGTAGTGCAGGTGCAGAGACATGTATTGAAGGAATTCTTTAGGGTTTTGGATAATTCAGCCCTGGGAACATGGGTGTTTTGTTAATCATCCTTAAACAACCCTTATTCAGGGACCTTTTGAGTGGGATAGGCTACTCAACCTGAAGAAAAATTCTCACTGGGCCCCCACCTGCAAAATCAAGCACTGTTTATCTTGATATGAGATCACCATGTTGTACACATATGGTTGTGATGCATGTGCCTGGCATACCCTTATCAGACAGAGTCATGATGGCTATACTGGGCTTTGGATATGTACACCAGCATCACTATAATGGTATGTACTGCTCCTCTGTAGGATGTGTGGCAGCAAAAACAAAACAATGTCGCATATTGTGAGTGAGTGTAGCAAACTGGTCAAAAAGGAATTCAAAAGGAGGTATGATAATGTAGCCAAGTTTGTTCACAAAAAATGGTATGAACATCAACCCAGAAGGCATCACTGAGAATGAGTATATGATCCGATGGTAATTGATGTTTGGACCAGACATTGTAGTGGATAAAAGGAGGTAGGAAACCAAATTCATAGATATTTCCATACCTAAGGATGCACAAAGAGTTGGAAAAGATTGAAAAGTACAAGCGGCAAAAAGATGAGGTTGCACAATTGTGGATAATGAAGAAAGTAACTGTCATGCCAGTAGTTGTAGGAGCATTAACAATCAGGTCTGAGAAATTTGGATTGATATAAGGGTAGAACATGCTCAAAAAACTGCTTTATTGGAGAGAGCTAGGGCCTTGAGACTGATAAGCATTATGGAAAGAGACCCTGTAAGATCTTTGACAACAGGTTGCTGTCTGCTCTTACAGAATTAACTGGAGCAAGCAAAATCAGGAACTCTGAGATGTGAAATGGAAATAATAATAATGTTTCTAGCATAGACACAAGGCCTGAAATTTGAGGGCGAGGGTTAGGGTTAGGGTTAGGGTTAGGGTTAGGTGATGCCATCAATTCCAGTACTTGACTGGTAATTTATTTTATTGACTCTAGAAGGATGAATGGCAAAGTTAATCGCAGCAAGATTCAAACTTGGAATATAAAAGGTCACAATTCTGTCAATCCACCACTCTTGATAATTTTATTTGCCACAAGGGCAGCGGATGAATACAAAAACTATGGTGGTTAATCTTTTGTCTCTCATTTGTTTCAGTCACTGGACAGTGGTCATGCTGGGGCACTACCTTGAAGGGTTTAGTCAAACAAATCATCTCCAATACTTATTTTTTTATAGTCTGGTATTTATGCTATCAGTCTCTTTTGCACTGAACTGTTAAGTTACAGCGATGTAAACAAACCAACACTGGATGTCAAGCAGTGGTGACAGATTAAAAACAAAGACATACACACACACAACAGGTTTCCACACAGTTTCCATCTATTGTATTGGTCAACTTGGGGTTATAGTAGAAGATGCTTGCCAAAAGTGTTGTGCAGTGGGACTGAACCCAAAATCATGTGGTTGCAAAGCAAGCTTCTTAACCACACAGCCATATCAGCACCAATATGAAGAATAAATACAGTAAAACCAGAAGGGAAAGCGAACTGCATCACGGACACAAATGATATGGGGAGGAACAGTTGATTAGATCCAGCTCACAGCTTGACTAGCATCCATCTGACTGACAACAGCAGATCAGAAAGAAAAGGCAACTTCAACATAAAGATACAAAAATCAAGCAGTGATGGCACAAATTTACAAATTCATGGCAAAGGGAACTGCAAATTGAACTCAGTATCTGATACATTTGAGGATGGGAGGCAAAAATTGAAACCGCACTTCAGAATATAAACTAAAATGGAAAGGTTTGAAACCTAAAAACTGCTATTTTAGTGTAGCTCTCCACTGTTTCTGCCACTCCAAAACAATTGTTTTCATTTAAATATTTGGTTTGATGATGTTTGTGCCACTTCAGAAACATTATCATCTTGGCTTTTTTAAATTTTTTTCTGGCATTTACAAAGAGAAATAAAAAATTCTTTTATCTTAAAATATATATAAACAAAAAGTTAAAAACTTTTTCTTTTTGTATCATTCTAAACAAAGAGGGGAAAAAAACCATCTAAGTACATAATTGAAACAAATTAAATACACATAGTACTTTTTTTTTTTTTTGCTGTTTTCTTTTTTTAAAGCACTAATCAATAAGGATCCTGCGATAACAAACAGCTCTGCAAAAGAGCTCCACCTTCCACCAACCCTGTTCTTTTTCCCTTCAGAAATTGGAAAAGGGTTCTCTTCCAAATGTGAGACCTCAATACAGTCAATACTGATGATGGTCTCCATCAACTACACTACCAACCAACACATTAAACTCTCACTCACACACACACACACACACACACACACACACACTGCAAAGAAAAACAGCTACCACCGCCGCCACCACCACCATCAATTATAAGCACTGTGTAATTATTCTTTGAGTAAGAGAAAGAGAACCAACCATGCAACTACAGCAACCACTGAGAGCCCCAGTGAAAGAATCTGAATCCAATTTAACCTAATTTCTACAGTGATCCATAATATGAATAAAATAGCAGATTGGTGGTGAAATGGTCCCAATAGGGAGGGGTGGGTGGAGGTAGAGATTTCAAAGAAAATGTGAAAAAGAGAAGGCTAAAAAAAAAAAGAAACAAAAGAAAAAAATGCACACACACACACATCAATAGAAAACTAGAACTGAGTCAGAAAGGGGAAAATAAATGAAAACAACTTTGTTACAACAAAAACAACAAAAGGCTAACATAGAAGAAAAGTTTAAAAGAAGAAAAATGAAAAAAAAAAAAACAATTTGATTCATGGTTGAATTTTTCAACATGAATTGGCAGATGAAAGAGAATGTATGGGGTGTGCGTGAGATAATCAGAAGGAAGAGCAAAAGAGAGAGAGAGAGAGAGAGAGAGAGAGAGAGAGAGAGAGAGAGAGAGAAGAGAGAGAGAGAGAGAGAGAGAGAGAGAGAGAAAGAGAGAGAGAGAGAGAGATCCAGTGTAGAAATAGCTATAATACACTAAAACTGTAGTATGGAATATAATAGATAGCAACTCTCTGTAGGAAGTAATAACTGAAGTGAAGAATTAGTTATAAGACACAACAGTGTCAAATGAATTATAAGAGATGACAACATTGTCAAAAGGATAAAACTAGATAGCAAGTGTAATAACAATGTAGAATGTGTGATAATGCATGGAAATAGTGCAGAATGAAGTGTAGATTGGGTAGGATTAAGACAGCAACAGTGTATGTGGGTTTTTGATTTTGGTAGAAGGCCAACAGTGAAGGGGTAAGTGGATTACAATGACTTGCGCTCAACTGGTATTTATTTAATTGACTCTGAAAGGATGAAAGGTAAAGTCAAAAATTTGAACTCG
>NC_142952.1:141722-149222 GCF_046866305.1 Octopus bimaculoides | reverse complement strand
TATATACATTTATGTATTGAATTTATGTTTACACTTTACATTTTTTTATAAGTATAATTCTAGGCTATTTTCTTTCAGCAGTCAAGAAGGCAGGTAAGCAATCCCTGATGTGGAAACCTACTCAGTATGCTCTTCATCCCAATCTACTGAAAGTTCTGTGGTTCAAATCACAGGCTCTTATTTCACAACTAGACTAAATATAAGTTCGTTAAACATATGGATATGGCTCCAGACACATATTTATTCACAACCCGCACTATACTGATAGTCTACATTATACAATTTAGGCCGTGAAATTAAAATCACTATTACAACATCCGTTTATGCATGTTGGCATGGGCTGAACTATGTATACTATACACAGCCATTCCCAGACTATTACACAGCTATTATTAATATCCTAATTAGTATTTCTTCTATACGCCTTCCTAATCACTATGTTTTAATTGATATTACTCATGTATTTTTATCTTTTTTTAATTTTTTTTTGGGGGGGGGGGCTTCCTTTTTGTTCTTATTTTTTTCCCTCCAGTACTGTTGACAAATCCAAAATGTCAACAAAACTGCTTCTCTTGTTTATTTCCCACCTCACACACATACACCTATTTTCCACACTGCCATACTTCCTTTTCTAAGACATGAACATTCTTGAATTCCTCTCCACAGGAGAGTTTTCTGCAAAAGCACAGAGTACTGCACCTCCTGACAAACTGAAGCTAGCATGGAACTTGAAGTAATGGCTACAATGTAATAACAGTCAACTCTTAAATACAGACATAGGTATAGGCCTGACTGAGTAGTAAGAAGTTTGCTTCCTGACCCCATGGTTTTGTTGTGGCTTACTGTCAATAAATAAATACTACAGGGCTCAGAGCAGAGGAGGTGCATGGCTTAGTGGTTAGGGTATTGGACTCATGATTGTAAGATTATAATTTCAATTCCTGGACCAAGCAATCAATGCATTATGTTCTTGGACATTCAAGTGGTAAGAATGAGTAATCCTGAAATGGTCCAGCATCCTGTCCAGGGAGGAATATATACACCAGAGAAACTGGCCCTATGCAACTTATGGGGTAATGTTGACTAACCATAGGGTTCTGAGCATTAATTTGCCTAGGAACCTACAATGCTGCAAGTACAGCTCTGGTTACACCATACAAAAACATCTCCAAAAGGAGGTCATCTGACTTGCAAATTATCCTTCCTCAAACACACTACAACTTATGGTATTCAGGTGTGCTGTTTCCACTCCCTACCTATTCTCGTGCTACTACAATGGCCTCTGCTCCACTGAAGTGGCTAGTTTCACACCGTCTTCACTCACACCTGTCTCTCTACCTGTTGTCACATCCCATATTAAACAATTTGCCCAATCTTTCTTCCCCCAGGACATCAAACCACTGTAATTCCCATCCTGCCAATAAGCTGACCATAAATTGTATTAATCTAACCAATTTCGAAAAACCAAGTTTTGAACAAAAGTAATACAACCCAAAAAGTAAAACAAAAAACAAAAAGTTAAGTGATAGCCCACAGGTCTTCATGGGTTTTCAAAAGACAAATTATAATTTTTATCTAAATTTTTACATTTGATATAACTCTCCTTTCAGCTTTCAAACTTCTACTGAAAAAAGGTATACATTAGATTTTTGGTAAAGAGTACCATGGAGACTCTTCTAGAAACAGCAGCCAAATCATACCTTACAATAGTAGCTTGCAACTTAGGGTCTGTGAGCTGACTTCAACATTTGAATTTGTTGAGTAAACAGGACCTTTCAAAATGCATGAGATCTGTGGAAAATTCATTTCATCTAAATAAAAGGGGCACTTGGCAATGAAATGTTGGGAACCATTGTCTTACCAATCTTTGAAAGAGAGAGAAAAAAAAACGCAAACATTTGATAATATAGTCTGATTGTGGTCTGGTGGTGAACCCAGATGAGAAGTTTGAATACAACTGGAATGTGTTTGATTGGGGCTGACACCAGAGCAATCCCTACCACCAATACAAGAGACAACAACAATAGAGCACTGATGATGGAAGCTAGCCAAAGTGTGATTCACTGACTTTACTACTTAAACATATTTAGAACACACTAAGCCACACATCACCCATTTCCACAAACACTGTCTCCTATTGTGGACCATTCAGCAGTAGCTAATCTCTGCCATTGACCAGCAGAACAAGGCTGTTGCCATATGACAAGCAATATGGTGATGGAATGCCAGATAAAAACAAAAACAAACAGAAACACACACACAAATAGCAGTCAGCACATATTCCACACATGTAGAGCATTGATGCTTGACTACCACAATATTGTTCTTTTGTTGCTTTCAGTCATGTTGGAGCATTGTCCCAAAGATACTCAGCCAATCATATCAACACCAGTACTTGCTTCACATCTGCTACTTATGGATCTCTATTTCCACAGACCACTATTTCTTTAGAGACAGACACAAGGAAGTTTCCACTCAACATCAATCTGCCAGTTTCACTCACAAGGCATTGGGTCAGCCCAAGGCTATAGTAGAAGATACTTGCCTAAGATGCCATGTAGTGAAACTGATCTTGAAACCATGTGGCTGCAATGCAAACCTCTTAACAACAGAACCATGTCAGTTTCCCCCACCACTGTCACCACCATAAAGCCAAACTTGGAAAAAATCATTTCTTCAAGCAAGTTACAATTCTATACTTGTGAAACAGAGAGGAAGAAAACAGGATGTTGTGAGGTTCATACTTTTGTAATGACTGTTGTTAAGAGAAGTGAGTTAATGTTGCTTCAGATGAAAATCAAAACAGCACAAAAACTGATACGGGTTGTGGGAATCATCACCATGGAGCAGATTTAAAAGTGAATGTCAGTGAGGGGTTGCCACTTTCTAATCAAGAACACCATAATTGAGGATCAGCTGAATTGCGAATTACATTTTTTTTCTTTTTGTTATATACAGGCTTTTGTGTTTTTGTATATGCCTCAGTCATTGAAGACTTCTTTTTCTACAACAGCTGACCTAACTGCAAAGGTAACAGCTTTGGTAATAACTCTTGAGAAGAACAAGACAGAGGCTCTACAGAGTTGCTCAGCCAGCTGGAAAAAACAACACCAAATCTCTCTCAAATAAAACCCTAGCCTCTGCATGTCATCAACAGAGTGGTTTTTGTTTCTATTTTCAAACCTACAGCTAGCACAAGTTAGTGAAATCAAACAGTCCTAGACCAAGCTAAAACATATTTCAGAAGCTGGACCTGAACATTGTTGATTAAACATTTAAATGTGTGTGTTGGTGTCTTGCATGTGTGTCTTCATGTTTGCCCCCCCCCCCCCACACCACCACCACCACCTGACAACTGGTGTTGGTTGTTTAGTGGTTTGGCAAAAGACACTGACAATACATACTAGACTTGACTTAAAAAAAAAAAAAAAGGACTGGGGTTGATTTGTTGGACTAAAACCCTTCAAAGCAGTGCCCCAGCATAGTCACAGTCCAATGGCCGAAACAAGTAAAAGATATACTTTATCATATCAAATAATCTAGAAGGGGGTCATATTTCTCATACAAGGTTTTACCACCAATTTTTACAGTGAAAATATAAAATATTAATGTATTCACATTGAGTCCTTTAATGCACAAAGAAAAAAGAAAAAAAACTACAGCTGCCATGTCTGCTGCTTGACAGCAAGTTTAAACAAGACTTAATCAGATATAGTAATAAGGTCAGACTTTGTAGTTAAGTGTCCTCCATATATTAAGAGGAGACATCTGGAATGGAAAAAAGCTTGAAGCAAAAATTGATTAAGAAAAAAAAAAGAATATTGAAAATTATTATTAATATCAGGCAGTGAAGTTGGCAAAGCATTGAGAACAGCCAATTTCATATTGGTTAAATAACAAGGCCTGAAATTGGTGCTGGAGCAGATTTCGACCCCGACATCCGAAACTCGGAGTTTTATTATAGCAACCGAATAATTGTCACATATTATATATATATATCTATATATACACACACACACAGGTGTAGACGAATTAAACAAAGTCAATATACAATGAAACAGAACGGGTTTCAAAGCTGAACATGAGCAAGCCACAATTCAGCATTAAATGAACACTCTAACACACACACACAGACAGGGAGAGTGATAACACATCCAATAATCAAGCCACTAAGCAATCACACAATCCACTAGAGACAGCAGTCAAATCTCTCTCTCAAATAATACCTCCTATCTTAAAAAATGTAGGACATGTTCACCAATGTAGTCCTAGATATACAACAAAAGGAAGTGATTGATAGGAAGGTTATATCCGTAATACCTGGAGTCATCAACCTAGTTGATCAGTGCTGACCTGGGGTTAAGCAACACCATACCACCAGTTTCAAGACTTTACTTTGTTTCAAAGATTCAAAACCCCTTTCCCCACTCAGACTGTGAACGTTTGGGGTATCCTATCTCACGCAACACCGCCACCATCACCATTAATCTGTTTCTGACTCCATCACGAGCTTGTTAAACATTTGCCCTCTCCCCAAGCTAGAATTTCAGTGAAAAAATTTTGGCCAATCTTTTAGGGACTGTGTCTGTCTGTCTCTCCCCTTTCCTTGAATGAAAACAACTGCTAATGTGTGTAAGGGATATTGCCAAAGAGAGAGAGAAAAAAAAAGTGAAGTTTTTCTTTTACCTACACACCATCCATATGACCTACTTTGACAATTACAACATTGCTTCTTTCTTTCTCCCTCCTATTTTCTTCATTTCACTTTATTCTTTTCTACCCTTATCCTGGGTTTTTAACATTGGATAGCAGCTATGCTATGGTACGACATTCACACCCGCATTTTTAACCAATTTCAGTCATTGGACATTGGCCATACAGAAGCACCACATACCATCCCTTCATTTACAACTGATTCCAGTCATTGGACAGCGGTCATGCTGGAACACCACATTCACACATGCATTTCTAACCAATTCAGTCATTGGACAGCGGCCATGCTGGAGCACTGGTTTTCATACATGCATTTTTTTTTTTATTTCAGTCACTGGACAGCAGCTATGCTAGGACACCACCTTCACATATACAGTGTCTATTTAATAATTTCCCAAATTTGATTTACATTCAAATACCAAGAGCGATGATAGCTACTTTCAAATTTTTTGAATTTTATATCAAGAGAATCCTGTCTGTGGACATGGGGAATTGATGGCATTTTGAGAGAATCGCTCAGTTTTCCTTTTCTTTTAAAATGTGCTAACTTATCAATTTGAATATTTATTTATTTATTTATTTATTTAGTGGCACTGTTGCAATGTTGAAGACTCAGTCTTGAAGAATGTGCCGCATTCCTGTAAAAAATGCCCGCTGATTCCAATCATATTTTCATCTAACTGTAGTTAGGTGACATGTGTGTTGTCACAGTAAATAGTATTACATATTTAAGATTTTGCACCATCAACTTTATGAACTATGTATGGATGTATATGTATATAAATCCATCCATACATACACATGTGATGATGTCAGCAACTTGCTAGAAATTGCATTCAATATTCACTCAAATCGCAGCCTGCAGTTTTTTTTTTGTTTTTTTTTTAACGAAAAAAGCAGAATGATTATGGCTGGAATGTCTTTCATAGGCCTACTCGATTATGGCTGACCTGACACTCAATAACAGATTACCTCTTGGTCAGACATTGCAAGTGAGAGGAGTCAACCAACGATCTCGATCGATAATGGATCATTTAAAAAGCATGTTATTCTCATCACACAAATACAGCAGAAATTTTGAGTCCGGAAAAAAGAGAAAAAAGTGATCACTTATTGAAAATTCCTTTTGTCGCACAGACACAATGGAGGGTCAGTGGAAGCGAGCGGGAAACTTTTCAGTTTACCAAATTCCATTTCCAGCAGCTCATAGCTGAAGTCTGCCAGGACAAACAGTTGACATTCTTTCATACTGTTAAGGAGTCGATAAAAATGCCGAAATAAACAAATAAAATAAACGTGCAAGTAGCTGCGATCGATAAACATCATTACTAGCAACTGATCGACTACATCAACCCACCCACAATTACAACAAAAACATGGGACCAAAGAGCAAGACCTCTTCCTCTCCAGTCAACTTTCTAAAAAAGTGATCGCTTGGGCTGCAAAGAAATAGCAGCCAAATCTATGTAAAATCTCACCCTATCATGTTAGGAGGAGGAGCATATAATATAATGACTTTAGAGATATACATGACGGTCTGGATAAAAATTTAAAAGGACGGAATGGTCATGGCTAGAATGCTTTGAATAGGTATTTCTACTTGATCAGAACCTACTTCGGGTTAGACCACAACAAAATAAAGATAGTTCTTTGTAGCCTTAGTGAAAAAGAGTGTCTTATTATTCTTAGGTGTTATAGAGATATACAGCACTGGCTGGCAATGAACACAATATATGTACGGAGACACACACACAGAGAACATAATCCAAAATTGGATATGGATACAGGCGTGAAAGCTACCTGGTTTACAACAGGATAGGTGCTCATGTGTGTGTATAAATGTGCTAGCATGTAGTTTCTTTGTATTAGCCATCACGGTCAAGGTCATGCTGGAGTATCGACTTCAGAGAATATAGTGTATCTGTATAAACGTGTGTAAATTCGCAGAAGACAAACAAGATTTTATTCAGACCATTAAATCTATTCAAAAAAGATGGGATCTAGCTGAGCGTCACAAACACCTTGTTTGTTATCCCCCTCACCTGTCTGTCTTGTTTTTTGTATAATGCTGAAACACACACACACACATATATATATATATATATATATATACATACATACATACATACATACATACATAAATACACACACACACACACACACATATTATTCTTATTAAGACGGCGAGCTAGAGGAATCGTTAGCACGCTGGGCAAAATGGCAAGCGGAATTTCGTCCGTCTTTACGATGAGTTCTACCGAGGTCGATAAATCAAGACACAAGTAAAACACTGGAATCGATGCAATCAACTTCTCCTTCCCTTGTGGCAAAATGTGAAACCATTTTTATTATACAAAACATAAAAACAAACAATAAACACACATATCAATAACATGTATACAAATGTTTGTTTTTTAGTCGTGTTTTAATAAATACAATATTAAATTAAACTAAGTAACCGAAGGATTACTCAGAACTTTTCGTAAGGTCTTTCACAAGACTTAGCCCAGAGCTTTATCTAAAATCGTAAAGGGATGAATCGAATTACAGTCAGACACACAACTAGTGCTTAGTTTCTTACATTGGTACACGCCACAACAAGTATATATATATGTATATATATATATATATATACATATATATATATACATATATATAATATATATATATATATATATATATACATACATATATTATATAAATATAGAGAGAGAGATAGGCGCAGGAGTGACTGTGTGGTACCCAGACCTGGTCTGGGCGAGCGTTATCCTTGCTCGGAAAAGCGGA
>NC_142952.1:92500-141222 GCF_046866305.1 Octopus bimaculoides | reverse complement strand
ATATATATATACATATATATATACATATATATATACATATATATATACATAATATATATACATATATATATATATACATATATATATACATATATATATACATATATATATACATATATAAATATATACATATATAATATACATATATATATACATATATATACATTTATATATACATTTATATATACATTTATATATACATTTATATATACATTTATATATACATTTATATATACATTTATATACACATATATACACATATATATACACATATATATATGAACCTAGCCAGTACAATTTTAGTTCATCGTAGAAAGCTATTAAATTAATGAGTGTGCACAACAACTAAAGAGGTAGTAGGCGCAATGACTTTGTATATGTAAACAAATGGGAAAAATGGGTCACAAAGGAAACATGGAATAATTATATAAGTCACACAGATAGAACATCGATTTTCTAGAACCTTTGCTTCCAAAGCATTCCCGGATTACCGATTTTCCGAATCAGGGATGGTCACCTTCGTCAATACACACTAAATCAAACATATCAATTTTCGTTAAGTAATTAAACAAAATACAGACATTAATATAAATTAGTGTGGATTAAAAGAGATTCCGGACAATTAGCGTCCAGATTGGTCGTCCGTATTATATATGTGTGCGTGTTTACTCCTATATAAGCCCTGACTGAGGAGAAATCTATGATAAAAGACAACCCAACCATAATCATCCAGTCTTTTTCTCTTTCCAGACTTTGTGTGTAGCAGACTTCCTTAAGATGGTTGATTGTGACTTGATGGAGATTCGGGGTTTTGTGAGCCACTTCTTACAGGCTCTCACGTCGACTTGTGTGTGTGTAGATAGATACACAAGAATGGATATAGATAAATAGATAGGTAGAGAGAGGTAGGTATATATTTAGACATCAATGTAAAGATTACACAATCCTGCGATCAGCAAGAATCACTGAGGTCGAAGTATATTAGAAAAGATTTCAATCAAGACACCTAAGACAAACGCATATCATTACATACACAGTGTGTGTGTGTGTGTGTGTGTGTGTGTGTGTGTGTGTGTGTGTGTGTGTATATATATACACACACACACACATAATCTGTACATACACGTAGAAACCTATACACTCATACACAGAGGTTACCAATGGCGGCGGGCAGGGCATCAAATCCTACACACACAGAGAAAAGACAACAGCCGAGTGTTTTTTGGTGCAGTTTAAAATTAAACTAGCGATCGAACATCGGGGTTAGTGCATTACAGTTGTTATATAAAGTTGTAATTCATTAAAATGTAATTACTGTGAAAACTATATTTTATCTTACAGTAAACAGAACTTCTGTGGGATTTTTTTGTTCAGATAAAAACGACACGCGTATACAAACACAATTGTGTGAGCAGTGTATGGGTAGTTGCCAGTGTATATACTGATATATAATTATTTATACTCATGTGTGTGTGTGTATGCATAATCATGTAAATACGTATACATTTAATCTTATATACCTGATATATATATATATTATATATATATATATATATATAATCATACATTTCAGGGTGTATATATATATATATATATATATATATATATATATATATATATATATACACGTGTGTGTATACACACAAAAGGTAAATATCTGAATACATATATAACCTTATAAAATTGACACACACACACATATAGGTTTGCCCAAACGTGTGGTAAATGTCTTCAAATACTCACACGTACCACTACAGGGACACTTACACATTGTGCAAAAGCCATCAAAAGAAAATATACAGAAAACATTAGTCAAATAATAATATTTAACTAATAATAATATATATCCGAATAATAATAATAATATATACAGAGAGAGAGAGAGAGAGAGAAAAGGAGAGAGAATGAGTGAAAGGGAGGGAGAGAGAGAGAGAGAAACGCAGAAATTTTGATAGGAAGCTCTAGAAATAGAAATATAAACATTTATATATATATGTAAGTAATAATATAAATGTATGTATAAAAAGAAATATACAGGCATCATGTGTGTGTGTGAATAAGGATGATAGGAGAAAATGTGTTGGAAAGAGCAATCGAAAGTCTTGATATTCTTATTCGAAAGGTTAGAGATGGAGATTGGTGGCAAAGACTTACCATTTTTGTTGTGTGAAAAGAAAAGGTATAAATGTAGAGATTTGTAAACTTCGCAAGTCAAATGCGCAGTTTAATAATCAATGAATTCTGCATGTAGATTCCCGTTACATTAATGATACACGAACGAACTAAAAGCTGGTGAAGTGTGTGTGTGCAGATGTATGAGTGTTATGGGGTCTTTATGTATGAGTGTGTATGGGTGAGACTGTTGTATGTGTGTGTATAGACACGTACGGCTTTGTGTATGAGTGTATGAGTGAAAATGTGTATGTGTATGTAGGTGAAGTGTTTGATTCAGGGGGAGATAATTCGTAAGGAGAGGAAAAGAAAGAAAGGAAAATAGAAATCGAGTTGCAAAGTAAGTAGGAGGAGGAGGAGGAGGTAATTTAATGATAATTGTGGTGGTGTTTATGATGCTGATGACGAGGAGGAGCTGAAAGAAAGACGTAAAAAGAAAGCGAGGGAGGTTTATTTAGAGTGAGTGAAAGGTAATATAGTATGCTGAACAGGAAGAAAATAAAGGAAAGGTTTGTTTAGAAAGTGAGTGGAGAAGTAGTGTAATGATGAACGAGAGGTAAAAAAGCGAGAAGAAATGAAATAAAGAGAGAGGATGAGTGAATGGTAGTAGGAGGATAAACGAGAGGAAAAGGAAGAGGGACAGCCGAATCAAAGAAGGAAGATGCTTACTAAGACTATGGTGGTAACAAGATGTGGTTGAGAGGAGAAGGAAGAGCGAAGAGAAGAAACAGAAAGAGACATATGGAATAATGAAGGGGAGGAAAAGTAAAGTTGAGAAAAGGGCAAGATTGGAAACTTGGTGTGTTACGTCACTCAAATATGTGTTGACGTTTGTGTCTACTCATTATTCGGAATCCACGAAAGGTTACGTTTGAGATGTCCCTGTGTATAGTCATTGTGTCTGTGTGCTAAGGGGTTTGTTCTGCAACGACATGGTTTTAGGTTTAGTCCCTGTGCATGGCATCTACTATAGCCTCGGGCCGACCAAAACCTTGTGTATGAATTTGGTGGGCGGAAACTGAGAGAAGCTGGTCGTGTATGTGTGTCCCACTGCCGCTTGATAACAGGTTTTGGTTTGTTTATGTCCTCATAATTTCACTGTTCGGCAAACTACATTGATAGAATAGGTACCAGACTTAGAAGAAGAAAAAAGTACTAGGCTCGACCCGTTTCACCAAAAACTCTTGAAGGCGATGCCCCAACGTGGCTGTAGTCCGATGACTGAAACGATAAAAAAAATAAAGAAACGCACCTCTTAAACGGCTTCCAGAAATCCGAGAATACTGTGCGATATCATGCAATATATTTTTTTACTATGTATTTAGTAAACAAACCGTTTCTGAAGTTGGTTAATTTGAATACGGTGTGTTAAAATAACTTTATTCTTTCTAAAATAGATTGTTTAAAATTGAACACACTCTGCTTTACAATTGTATTAATTTGAATCTATTAAAAAAATTTAGTTCTTTACTTTTCGTAGTTTGTTTTATATTTGTAGATAACTATGCAAAGTTGTGCTCCCCACCACATGGTTCCGAGTTCAATCTCACTGCGTGGCACATTGGGCAAGTGTCTCTTACTATTGACCCCGTCCGGTCAAAGTCTTACGAGTGATTTTGTCAGACGGAAACCCAAAGAAACCGTCGTGTGTGTATATATGTATATATATATATATATATATATATATATATATATATATATATATATATATATATATATATATATATATATATATATATATATATATATATATATATATATATATATATATATATATATATATATATATATATATATATATAGGCGTAGGAGTGTCTGTGTGGTAAGTAGCTTGCTTACCAACCACATGGTCCCGGGTTCAGTCCCACTGCGTGGCATCTTGGGCAAGTGTCTTCTACTATAGCCTCGGGCCGACCAAAGCCTTGTGAGTGGATTTGGTAGACGGAAACTGAAAGAAGCCCGTCGTATATATGTATATACATATGTATGTGTTTGTGTGTCTGTGTTTGTCCCCCTAACATCGCTTGACAACCGATGCTGGTGTGTTTATGTCCCCGTAACTTAGCGGTTCGGCAAAAGAGACCGATAGAATAAGTACTAGGCTTCTAAAGAATAAGTCCTGGGGTCGATTTGCTCGACTAAAGGTGGTGCTCCAGCATGGCCACAGTCAAAAGACTGAAACAAGTAAAAGAGTATATATATATGCGTGTGTGTGTGTATGTATCTTTGTGTTTGTCCCCCATCTCCGGTTTATAATCCTGTTACTTAAGGTTCGGCTAAAGACAGAATAAGTACTAGACTAGAAGAGAGAAAAAGGTACTGAGGTCGATTCGTTCGACTAAAATCCCAGCAGCAGTCGAATGACCGAAATACGTAAAAGATATACAAAAACGAGATATTTAAAGTCTCCAAAAACAAATAAAAATTGGGAAATTCAGAAATCTGAACACTTCCGGTTTCAAGCTTGCCGGTTTTTGGGGCCTGATACTGTTTCGGAACGGGAAAAGTTTTGCCAGCATTGAAAAGCTGTACGGATGTGGGTGAGAGAAAGGAAGATTAGAAATATTTTAAGATGTAGAAAACATAAAATAGATAAAGGAATGAGTTAATAATCATCGATTTATATGTTGTAGGTTTTTTTGGTTATAAAATTCTATAGGGATGATTTTTTTAAGGTCAGTCTATATATCTACTTACATGCATACGTGGTGGTGACAGAATATGTACCAGACTTTAAAAAAGTACTGGGATCGATTTATTCGACAAAACTCTTCAAGGCAGTGTTCCAGTATGGCCGCAGTACAATGACTGAAATAAGTCAAAGATGGATAGATAAAGGAACGTATACATCTATATATACATATATAGGATCTTTCCATATGGGATCTCTATGTGAATACACGCACACATACACACCTACATACATACATGTCAGTGTCATTATAGCAGTGATACACACACAAATCTGTCAATTTACATATTTGTCAGCCAACATCGAAGCACACACACACATGCCCCTGTGTATTATAAGTGTATAACAATCAGAAATAGGACAAATACTAAGAATTCCCTTTCGTTACTAAATTCAAGCCATGTAATTTATTATTAAAAAAAAAATCTATTTTCTGATTCCGTCCTGTTTCGGTTCCGGAATTTCTTTTGTTTTCGTTTTAAATAAATAAGTATTCTATACGCAATAACACTGATGTATCTAATGTGTGTGTGTGTGTGTATATGTTATGTCCTGTTATTATTTTCTTTGTATTTGTGTAACATTGTTCGTTTTTTTTTCCGTCCTTGTTTTTGTATATATTCACTGCTTTCTTCCAAGGAATCTGATGCTCTTAGCTTAGTTTTTCCTTGGGGCTGGCCAGATTGAAGCAATCTCGAGTATAACCAGCCGAAATTGCAAAGATAATCTGGAGCTCGACTGATGAAAGAAAATTCCGAATGACCTGTCCTTGTTTTTTTTTTTTTTTTGTATTGTCTATCTGGATGTTTTGTTGTCCCTTTCTTGCATCACCTAACTGTCTGGATGTTTTACGTTCTTGCTCCATTTTGTATTATATAAATATACTTCTTCACGCAGCCCAAGAAACATTTTCATTCATTAACTCCACCAACAACGACAACATCCATGCGATAGCATTGACTTCAGTGCTCAATTGGTACTTTATCAACACTGAAACGACGAAAGGCAAAGTCGACCTTGGCGAAATTTGAATTCAGAACCTAAAGAGTTTGAAGAAATGTAACCAAGTATTTTGTCTGACTCGCTTACGATTCTACTAGCTCCACACATTAAATGTTCATTGCATTAATACAAATTTCCCGCACGACATACTTACCTTCAATCACCTCAATATATTCAAAGAAAAACATTCTCTTGGTTTTATTTCATTGCTAAATTTAGCTTAGTTCTACCGAATATTATTTTGCTTTCATTTCATTATACCGATCTTTGTCGACTTTAGCAGTTTCATCTTCTGGATTCCAAAGTAAAACAGCGCCGGTGAGGTGTCAACATTTTCGTCGTACAACTGCTTTCTAGTAGTATAGCTACAGTGTATACTGCCAGGGTATCCCTTCAGTTTGTCTCCCACTCCGGACCCTTAAATCTATACAGGCTTATACAGCAGACTCAAAGGTGCCGCCCCCATAAAAGTGTCGCCTGGAATGGACCACATCCCTCTCCGATTCCTAACTACGTCACTTTTGCAACCCGGTCGTTGGCAGTTCGATAGCAATTGTGACTTTTGAACTTCGATAAATAATTTAGATAACTTCGATGTGTTTCAACCAAAGATTGGCTCACTTGATAGGGTCTTTCAAGTCATTTTTAAAACAAGTTTTGTGGTATCATGGCCCATTCGAACAGTGGGGTTGTTGATGACTGAGATGTATCCAGGTATAGGTAGCTTATCTGGTATTTCTTGAAAAAATTTGTCCTGATTTGTTTTGGAATAATGTTAAATAGAGCAGGGCCTGTTGAAAAGAAATTGTGTTGCAGGAAACTGCTATGTGTTTATTAAATACCTCTTTTTCGATGTAGTTGACTAAACACGCACGCGCGCACACACACACGATGAGGTTATGTTTGGGTTGTAGTGATAGCATGGTTGATGGTTCGATAGTAAGGTGTTTGGTGATGAAGATGCTACTGCTGTAAATGTTTGTTTTTTTGTTGTTAAGGTGAGCTAGGAGAATCATTAGGGCGTTGGATGTAATGCTTAGCGGCATTTCTTGGGGCTCTCAACGTTCTGAGTTCAAATTCTGCCGAGGTCAGTTTTGCCTTTCATCCTTTTGGTGGCGATAAAATAAAATACTAGCTGAGCAGTGGGATCGATGTAATCGAATTGAATCCTTCCCCACCAAATTGATGGCATTGTACCTATTGTGGAAAGCATTATTATTGGATCAAAGACATTACTCTCCTAACCAGCCCGTGTCTTTTTTATTTTCAGATGTAGCGTATCTAAACTACATTATCCAATGTACGTTCTCGATTTTATTTTTAATTGGTCGGTGATTTGGTTGCTATTTCGAGCAGGTTTTCTAATCACGTAAACGCTACAGCTTGTTGAAAGACTGACTAGGATGATTGTTTGATGGGTTTTGTTGTTATTGTTGTTGGTGTCATTACTGATGTTGCTGGAAGTGTAGGTGTGGGTGTTGATGCTTGTGTTGTGGTAGTGGTGATAGTGCGTGTGTGTGTGGGGGGGGGAGTTCCTGTGACGTTGATGTTGATGTTATTAATGTTGTTACAGTTGTTAGTGGTGGTGGCTGTGGCGATGATGGTGTTGTTGGTTGGGGTGATGATGTTGGTGGCGGTGGTGGTGCGGTTTGTGGCGTTGGTGATGGTGGTTGGTGGTGGTGAAGGTGGGATGGAGTTGGCGATTGGGATGCTTTATTATTAGCATTATTGCTCTTTCTCATAAACTCACTGTTATCTCTTTTTGTTTTCCACGAAAGAATGTCTCCCATCCTCTTAGTTCAGAGATCCGTGTTTATTTTGGATGACATTATTTTTGAAAACAAAACCGGATTGGGGAAACCAACAAATTAGTCAGAGTAAAAATAAACTCTCAGTCCACAGATAGGACGTTTTACAAGCAGCCTCGGGGATGCACTCCACCTCAGTCCTTAGGTTGATTTTTTTCTTTCTTTCTAAAGTCTACTAATTATTTTATCGGTGTTTAGGCGAACCGCTAGGCTACGGGGATGTAAACAAAATAATAGCAGCTGTCAAGCGATTGTGGAGACACACGCACATTCATATATATATAATATGTGTGTGTGTGTGTGTATGAACTTTTTCAGAATGAGATAAAAAAAAAACCAAGGCTGTGAAGAATTTAGAACATTTATAAATAGGTCTTACAGCTGTTTCCAGGATATTTATTATATCCCTTCATCGGAGATGGTGTGAGAAAATGATTAAGCAATGGTTAATTTAGATAAGATATGAAATAGAGAGTGAAGTGGAGGAATGAAAATAGATGTGAGATATGCAGGGATATTGCATTTGTAGATCCATTATTTAGGCAGAATGGTATACATATAAGATTCCAATACCTTGTGAGTAAAATCCAACAGTATTTAAAAATTGGTCATTCCAAGTATAGAGTTTGTACACAGTGCTATTGAATCAAGGGTTTATTTAAAGTGACCTCAGCACAGATTCCATCCTTTCCAGGTGCCCTACCAAGATTCAAATTTACTTATTGATGTCATTACTTCCTCTATTGAGGGCGAAGAGTCTAAGGAGCCAATGATAGGTCTTTGTTGCATAGTATCAATCACTGTTTAATCCACAACTGACTCATGGTTTAGGAATTCAGAGAAGCGTTCGATCCAGCGACCTGTGATTTCTGTTGATTTAGTAAACAGAGTGGAAGACTATTTGGAAAGCAAAGGAGCTGATGTGGAGCGCTTAGGTCCATAAGCTCGCTTCATAAGATGGTAAAGCTTCTTGCTGTCAATTGCATCAGCAGCAGCCTGAACATCACGAGCAAGAGCCTCCCACTAAGTGTTCTGCATCTTCCTAAGAGATCGCTGCAGTAGTGATTTTACATTGTTATAGTGGGCAAGTGCTAGACTTCGCTGCACAGTAGACAGTTCTCTGTGTAGCAATACACTGTGAGCATGGCGCTTTACCACCAATAGTCGCTGAACTTCAGCATCATTTTCATCAAGCCAGTCTCTGTGTTTGGCAGTAACATATCCCTGTGTTTCTGCTGCACATTGTAGAACGTGGTGTCCAAAATCCTCCCATGCTGCAGCAGTTTCAGTCCTGGACAAGCGAGTCTGAAGTTCTTTCCTAACCACAACATCATATACCTTGTGGACATTTAGACGGCGAGGAATGCTGACTGGTCCTCTTCTCTTTTTTACTCTAATTACCATTCAGAACTTTGCTCGCACCATTCTGTGGTCTGTCCAGCATTCCGATCCATGAGAGGACATGACATTACAAATGTCATAGATGTCGCGCTTGCGGATGATGATACAATCCAGCAAGTGCCAAACTTTAGACCTTGGGTGCATCCACGTTGTTGTGTGATCACCTTTGTGCATAAAATGAGTGCTTGCAATGCAAAGTCCATGTTCTTCGCAAAGCTCCAGTAGCGTGAGACCATTGCTATTCGTTTTCCCCACTCCAAAACGTCCTAGAGAGCTCCATGTTTGCCATGGAGCAAACATGTTTTGAACAAGATCCCAGTCTGTTCCAAACCTGGCATTAAAATCCCCCAGTAGAATGACTTTATCAGAATTGGGGATTTTTCTAAGTATGGCTCTCAGCTGGGTATAAATACCAGCGACAGGATAAATACCAGGTTTTACAAAACAGGTACTAAGGTCGATTTGTTCGAGTAAAACCCTGAAAGGTTGTACTCCAGCATAACCGCAGACCAATGGCTGAAACGAATAAAACAAAACTACATATTTCGAATTGCCTCGGTATTACCCAAACAACCGTAATCCTCACTGCATTCAACATTTGCATTAAGATTTCGGATTTGTATTGTCTGCCCCATATTTTCTAACAAGAAAAGGTGGATCTATTTTAAAACGGGGGCCACATTTTTCATTAATGTTTTACGTAGTGTTTTTGGTACCGAAAGACTTTCAAACTTCGTATACTTATCTATTTTGTGTTATAGAACAGAAAAATATTTTTGTATTCGAATTTATTTCATGTAAAAAATTGTCTTATTTCGATAATTTCAACCAATCACTGACAAGTATTCAGTTGTTTACATTTACTCCTTTGGCTGATTAAGCGATGTAAAGCGTATTTAATCTCCATACCTTCGTTTTATTTGCTTTTTTCATTTTAAATTTGCTTTAACCCTAACCCTAACCCTAACCCTAGGGTTAGGGTTAGAGTTAGGGTTAGGGTTAGGGTTAATTGTTTCAGAATCGTTTGTTTATGTAGTCGGCACTTAATGTATATCGGCTGAATGGACGTCAGTGATTGGTTGAAATTACAGAAATACGACAACTTTAACATGGAATAATTTATGGATTTCTTTTTTTTTAAAGAAGACTAAGAGAAAAAGATGTTTTATATGACATATTCTACCAGAGTTCCAAGTTTCAAAGTGTTTCGTTAATGAAAAATGTGGCCCCCGTTTTAAAAAAGACCCGAAAAGGTTATTTCAATAATTTTTCTCCTCCCCAAAGATGTGATTTTAACTAATTCAAAAAATTTCGCTTACAACATAACGTATGTTAGGTCACACTTTACTATTAGTTTTCATATCACAGACGCCTCTAAGGCTTTTCTCAGTTATTAATATATTATTCCAATATTAGGTCGCAAACTGGACGAAATGTAAAGCAGTATTTCTTCTAGCTCTTTACTTTCTGAGTTCAAATTTCGCAGAGGTTGACTTTGCCTTTCATCCTTTCGGAGTCGATAAAATAAGAGCTGGCAGAATTGTTATCGCGCCTGACAAAATACGTAGAGGTATTTTCTCGATTTCACGTTCTGAGTTCAAAGGCCGCCGTGGGTCAACTCTGCCTTTCATCCTCTTGGGGTTGATGAGACCGATGAAGTCGAATTACCACTTCCTCGAAATTGCTGGCCTTGTGTCAAAATTTGAAACCAATATGGTGGCTTAGAATCGTTAGCATGCCGGGCAAAATGCTAAGCGGTATTTCGTCCGTCCTTACGTTCTGAGTTCAAATTCCGTCGAGGTCCTTTTGGGATCGATGAAATAACTACCAATTGAACACTGGAGTCGATGTAATCGATTTTGTCTTTTCCCCGAAATTGTCCTGTGCCGAAATTTGAAATCAATATGAAAGAAATTTTGTTAAATTACTAAAGGGAAACTACTCGGTAAAATATACAGTTATGTCCCATAACTAACAAATGCGCACCTATTTTCCCTGAAATTTTCTATTTAAATTACGTCCCATAACAAGCTTCACGCAGTCAACTCGATTCGGTACAATTCACGCAAGTGCCTCTGGCATTAGTATCTATAATCGATAGTTACTTATCGAGGGGAAGGCAACAGCCAAGTACTTGGCTGGTTTTTACTTTATCCCTTATAAAAATTTTCCACCACACCATAAGAGAAATTATTGTATTATGTGCAACAATACATAAATCATGTATATAATAAATAAATAAATAAATAAATAAATACTTAATGATCATAGGCGTAGGAGTGGCTGTGTGGTAAGTAGCTTGCTTACGAACCATATGGTTCCGGGTTCAGTGACACCTTGGGCAAGTGTCTTCTACTATAGCCTTGGACCAGCCAAAGCCTTGAGTGGATTTGGTAGACGGAAACTGAAAGAAGCCCGTCGTATATATGTATATATATATATATATATATATATATATATATATATATATATATGTATGTATGTGTGTATATGTTTGTGTGTCTGTGTTTGTCCCCCCCCCAACACCGCTTGAAAACCGATGCTGGTGTGTTTACGTCCCTTTTCTTTGTTTTTCTGTTTTCACCTTTTTTTTTTTATCTGTGATTCGTTGAAGAGGTGGAAGCACACTCCTTCGTCTAATACTTTTTCAGAACCTTTACTTTGTTTAAGTATGAAAAACTCAAAGATTACGCTATGTATGTAGCTATGTATGTATGTACCTTTTATCTTTTACTTTTATCGGTTTTAGTTCAAAGCTGCGGCCATGCTGGGGCACCACTGTTTTGCTATTCTGTTATTATTGAGAGTCTCCTCTGATATGTGGCATTTGATGAATAAGGGAGTTTGATGTCACTGCCCTCATTTGCGCCTCCTGACTGGGACTCTCGACAGGAAGAGATCCAATTTTGTTTTGAAAACATTGTTTTGATCTTTGGCACTGTGCAGTAGTGACTTGTTCTGGCATTTGTATAGCTTTCAATGCCAAAATTTGGCACAATCCCTTCCAGGATCTTCCAGATTACTGCATATCTCTCCTGCCTTCACTCCAGGGAGTAGAGTCTTAGCTGTTTCAGCCTTTCCCAGTAGTTGAGCTGTTGCAATGAGATGATCTTTGTGATGCTTCACTGGATTGCTTCAAGGTCCGCTGTTAATTTTACACCGTGGGGTGACCATAGTTGGGAGAAGTAGTCCAGGTGGTTGAGGACGAATGTCCTTCAGAAGATCATCATGGTTTCCTTCTCTCTGGTTCTGAAGGTTCTCAGGATCTAGCCTACCAGCCATTTACTCCTTGTCGTCATCTTGGTAATGCGGCACATCCATACCCATCATGTTTTCTGGTTTCTTTGAACTGTTGTTTTGTTGTATAAGAGGGTGTTACTAACGCCAAATTCAACTCTGTCATTTTCAAGAGAGGAAGGGTTCTCTGGAGCACTGTTACAACAAGACATGAAGAGAGAGGAGGAAGGGAGGAGGTGTCAGCACTGGTAGTGGTGGCAGCTTCAATTATAGTAAAGATTACAATGATAGGAAAGGGTAGTGGTTTAAACAAGCAGTATTGGTACAGAGTTGAGAGATTGGCAGATGAATATACAGGCTGACAGATAAAAAGTATGACTGTACAGGTAGGTAGGCAGGTAGGTAGACAGACAGACAAACAAACTGACAGACAGGCAGAGATAGCTAGATGGACTGACATATAGGTCGGGAGCTAGACAGACAGATAGATTGATAGACACACACTCTAAAATGCTTGGTGTTAGAAAGGACATCCAGCTGTAGAATCTATGCCAAAGCTCACATGGAGCAGGATGCTGCCCTGCATATTACTGTATCCTGTCGAATACTCCTATGATGATGATGAGGATGATGATGATGACAGGCAGATACACAGACAGGCATGCAAAGAGACAGAAAGACTAACAGACAGCTAGCTAGCTAGCTAGCTAGACAGATAGATAGATAGATACATACATACATACATACATACATACATACATAGATACATACATAGACAGACAGACAGACATACATAGTCCTTTCTAAGTTAAACCAAACTCTTTTTTTTTCTTGCTCAGTGAAAATATATTTAAAGCAAAAAAGATAAAAGAAACACTGCAAGTGAGAAATTGCAAAAGTCTCAGCAAAGCAACCAATTTTGAAATAAACACATAAATACATATTTGAGGATAAATTTATGGGGCACTTGGTGTTTTTTTTCCCCCCTCTTGGTTGCCCTGTAGTTTGGCAGCCCAAATCTTCTTCTTTCACATGCAAGAATAAATCAGTTTAAAGCTAGTTGCTTATCTGCCTGTGTGTGTGTGCGTGCATTTGTGAAATGCACACATACACGCCATTTAAGGGAGGATTATATATCCTGTCATTGTGTGAGATGAAAAAATGGTTTTAAGAAACCTATTGTGTTCAGTTTGACATGAATCTCCAGCCACTGCCCCCACACACCACCACCACTACTCTTCTATGCTTGCTCAATGTTGCTGCTCAGTGCCTTTCACCTTTCTTACGTGCCCAGAAGCAGGTTTATAACAGTTTTTGGTGATCTATTCCTTTCCCTTATTTTCATTGTTTTTTACTGTACCTACTCTACTCACTACCTCCACACTAACCGATGACTCCTTTCTCTTTTTCCTTCCATAACTACTTCACACCTATTCATACAGTCCCCCTCTCTCCTCTCTCTTGCTTTAGGTGTGTGTGCATGTGCATGTGTGTGTGTGTGTGTGTGTGTGTGTGTGTGTGTAATACATACTTATATACATATATATATTAGGTTGTCAAGAAAGTTCTTGTGGTTTTTAACCTTTAAATTTAGATGCACATATCTCGGCTCAAACAAAACTTTATTCATCGAAATAAACACCATCAGAATCAACACACTTTTGCCAATGCGGAACAAGTTTAATTATGCCAGTAGTGTAAAAATCCTGTGTTCTGTTGGCGATGAAGTCATTGAAGGCGTGTTTGGCATGGTTTTGTTTTTGAAACATTTCTCATGCAGGAAGTTGTAGAGATGCTTGAAAAAGTGGAAGTTGGAAGGCGAGAGGTCTGGTGAGTATGGCAGATGAGGCAGAGTTTCATAGCCCAATTTGTTCAACTTCTGCAGGGTCAGTTGTGCGACATGCGGCTGAGCGTTGTTGTGGAGAAGAATTGGTCCTTTTCTATTGACCAATGCTGGCTGTTGTTGTCGGAGTTTCTTTTGCATTTCATCCATTTGCTGATAATACTTTTCCGCTGTAACGGTTTCACCTGGATCCAAAAAGCTGTGATGGATGAGACCAGCTGCAGACCACCAAACAGTCACCATGACCTTCTTTTGGTGCAACTTTGACTGAGCTGCACTTTGCCGGTTGTGGTAAAGAATCCACTTTTCATCGCAAGTCACAATCCGGTTGAGAAATGGGTTGTTCTTGTTGCGTAAAAGAAGGAAAGACGACACTTCAAAACAGCGTCTGATATGTTACTTTATTGTCCTAATCTGACTTGTCGTGTTACATCATTGTATTACAGGTTGGCCCTGATTTGAATGTCATTCTGATTTGTTGCTGTGATACAAATGTATCATTTGTGCGGCACCCATTTCTCAATTATTTTTGTTTTTCCAATCTCTTTCAAGTGGTTAGAAATTGTCATATACGTTACGTCTAATTTAGAAGCAAGCTCTCGAGCAGTTGTGTGTGGATTGGCTTCGTCTAAAGCTCTTAGTTGATCACTGTCAATATCCGATGGCCGACCACTACACTTATCATCTTCAAGACTCCGCTATGAAATTTCTTGAACCACAATTGTGCTGTACATTCATTACTGGTTCCTGGGCCAAATGCATCGTTGATATCGCGATCTGTTTCAGCAGCTTTTTAGCCTAGCTTGAACTGGAATAAGAAAATTGTGCGAAGTTGGCTTAATATGGTCACTAAATCTGCTAAAAATAGCAGCCAAATTGCCTCATATCACACTGTTACCATTTTAGAAAAAAGGAAAGGACACTTTAGGCAATGTAAACCCCCTAAGAAGACAGTATGGTCATGGCTGGAATGTCTCTGATCAGGGAGGTTTATCTCGATTGATGCAGTGGGTGGGGTGGATGTTAAACATCACCTTACTATCGTCATCATCATCGCCATGATCACCCCACTATCACCACCACCACCACTACTGTTACGACCACCGTCACTAACAACAACACTGCCACCACCACCACCACCACCACCATCACCACCACCACCACCACAATCACCACCACCACCACCACCACCACTACCACTACCACTACCCCACTCCTCCACTGCCACCACCATCGCTATTTCATCTTGCAGCCTAGCTTTTCAAGATTTATTTGATAAAAAATGATGGCAGGGCCCGGAGAAGTGTTACACCAGCATACTGATAATCCGTGTGTGTGTGTGTATCGCCACCACCACCACCATCCCCACTACCATCCTCTCACCACCACCACCATCTTCATAACCAGCACTGCTATCATCATCATTATTGTCATAACACCATCATCCCCACTACCATCCTCCCACCACCACCACCTCTATTCCCACCATTCTTTCCAGTCTTACTACCACTGTCAGTATTATTTCTTGCTCAGCACTAATACTTGCACATCTACCACCACCACCACCACCACCACCACCACCACTACTTCTGCAATCTAGCACCTACTTCAAGTACTGTCACCACCACTACCACCACAACCCTCATAACCATACTACTACTACTACTACTACTACTACTTTTACATCATGATGTTTCAGGAATGTGACTAACTCAATAAATGAGACCAGCACCTCTACCATTTCTGCTATCTCCACCATTGCAACCCCATCAAGCACCACCACCTTCAGCAGTGCCACAACCTTAACAACAGTAACACCCACTACTACTGCATGACTACCACTGCTGCTGACACCACCACCATTACTTCTGTAACCACCTGACACAATCACCTTCTCAAAAGCTAGCAATATGGGCAAGTACCCTGTTGGATATCACAGGTGGCGCTGTAATTATTGACTGGCTTACTTGGTATTGTTTATGGTTGTTGGTATTATTTTTTGTTGTAGTTGTCATTGTTGTGGTTGTTGCTGTTATTATTGTTGTTTTCGACACCACTGTTTTCTCTGCTTTTCTGGAGAATTACTGCACCAAGATTGAGGAATGAACCTTAGAAATTGCTGGTTAACATAAGGTAAGTGCGTCTAATATGTTACTTTATGGTCCTAATCTGACTTGTCGTGTTACATCATTGTATTACAGGTTGGCCCTGATTTGAATGTCGTTCTGATTTGTTGCTGTCATACAAATGTTGTGTTACATCATTGTCCTGATGGAAATGTTATTCTACTTCATTGTTTAGGTGCAAGCAAGGGTGGGTGGGTGGATGTGGTTCAGAAGCGTTCTTTGCAGCCATGTAATCTTGGGTTCAGTTCTACTGCATGGCACCCAGAGCAAAAGTCTTCTATAACCTCAAACTTACCAAAGTCTTGTGAGTGGATTTGGTAGATGGAAAGAGTGTGGAAATCTGCCATAAATGTGTACATACATACATATATATATATATATATATATATATATATATATATATATACACACAAACATGAGAGGGTGCTGAAAAGCTCTTGGCTTTAAGGGTATCGGGAAAGGTCCAACCTTCCAAGTTCTTTTACAGAGCTTATATTTTCTATGAGCAATCACTCAACCTTTTGATTGACAACTCTCCCACTCTCTATCTATCACCATAAAACAATCTCTCTCTCTCTCTCTCTCTCTCTCTCTCTCTCTCTATATATATATATATATATATATATATATATATATATATATATATATATATATATTTACCATACTTTTTGACACTTCTTTGTTTATGTGTTAACTCTCATGCATAACTTTCATTTTGTTTAATACCCCCACCCCCTTTAATCTTAACTTACATTTTATCACAGCTATCATGTACAAAAATCCTGTTCTGGTTGGGTAAAAATGGTCAAACTTTAAACCTGCGTAACATTTTTTTAGAACTGTTTTTGGAATAAATGAAATTAGGAACTCGGATTCACCAAGAAAAAGTAAAGCAATAAACCAAATTGAAAAATTTCACTTAATTTTAAAATTTCAAAATCTGTGACAGTGACTGAAAAGATCTCTCTCTCTCTCTCTCTCTCTCTCTCTCTCTCTCTCTCTCTCTCTCTCATTTGTTTATCTCTTTCATTTTCTCATGGCAAACTTTCTCATTCTATAAAAGTATAACACTCACACTATGTGTGTGTATGTGTGTGTGTCTGTGTGCGCGAGTGTGCGTGTGCTTGTTAGTGTGTATGTATGCATGTGAGTAAAGAGTTTCATTAGGCCAACAGAGTGATTTAAAAAAGGTGTGTAATAGATAATTTATTTTAATTGCATACTTCGTATATATGCTTTTTTTCTTACACACACACACACACACACACACACACACACACACTTTATGCAGAGTGGGATTAAAGATTTAAATAAATGTTTTTGTTGTAGTTGCTTATATCCCAGCAATGGACCACTGCATCATCATTCCATAGAAAGTGTGTATGGGGAGAAAAATATTGCAAAATATCAATGCATGTTAGAGTGACAAAGAAACAAGGAAGGCACCAGGTGGTCTAGGATGTGCCAGAAACAACTGCTAAATCTCCTTTAAATCACATACTTTTACATCTGAAAATTATTTTGAAATAATATACAGAAACAAATTACAGATTCAGACTTCCTGTATTTTAAAATTCATCATCATCATCATCATCGTTTAACGTCCGCTTTCCATGCTAGCATGGGTTGGACGATTTGACTGAGGACTGGTGCAACCGGATGGCTACACCAGGCTCCAATCTAATTCGGCAGAGTTTCTACAGCTGGATGCCCTTCCTAACGCCAACCACTCAGAGAGTGTAGTGGGTGTTTTTACGTGTCACCCGCACGAAAACGGCCACGCTCGAAATGGTGTCTTTTATGTGCCACCCGCACAAGAGCCAGTCCAGGGGCACTGGCAACGATCTCGCTCGAAAACCCTACAAGGCCAGTCAGGCGGTACTGGCAACGGTCACGCTCAGGATGGTACATCTTATGTGCCACCCGCACAAGAGCCAGTCCAGGGGCCCTGGCAACGATCTCACTTGGCTTGCCGGGTCTTCTCACGCACAGCACATTTCCAAAGGTCTCAGTCAGTAGTCATCGCCTCGGTGAGGCCCAATGCTCGAAGGTCTGGTTAATAAAAATTTTGAGAAAAAGCTGAAATTTTAGGATTTAGTGGGAGGGCAGGGTTAATGAAAAGACTTTAAAAATGTTCACTATTGATTTTAAATTATCTTTCATTTTCTCTTTGATAATAAAGGAAGTGGGGATTGTAATGGTGATTGCTGATTTCCCCATTTTTTTTTTTTTTTTTTTTTTTTTTAACTTTCAAAGCTTCTCCTATCATTTAGTAGTGTAAAAGAAAATTTGGCCCAAACAGTACTGAGTAGGAAGGTCGGGGAGGGATTGAAATAATTTACAAATTTTCAAAAATATTCCTTTTTTTAACCAAAAAGGCATCTCCCATTGTTTCTAAGTGTGTAGTGTAAAAAAAAAAAAAAATCTGAAAAATCCCTGTCAAAATGGAGAAAATCTAACTTATGTGAGCATGCTGTTCTGAAAGCCCACCAAGGCTTTCTATTGGAAAATTACCTGGCAATGATGGAACACTCATCATCATCATCATCATCCAGTGTTTTAAATCTAGGTTTTGTCCCCATTAACAGGTGTGGCCGGATCTACCACAATGCCATAGCAACCGCCCTCACACCATCTTACCATCTTGTCCTGTTTTGGGCATTCTCCTTTCTCAAGCCAACCCTCCCAATCTCCTCTTCCACCTGTCCCTTCCATGTCTTCCTTGGTCTACCTCGCTTTCGCAGTCCATTTACCTCTAGCCTAAGTACCCTCCTCAGAACATGCTCCTCATCCCTCCTCAACACATGCCCATACCACCTCAATCCATTCACCCTCACTAGCCATTCCACTGATTCCTCCAACCCCAGCATCCCCATCAACACCTCAGTCTTCCTCTTATCAAACAGCTTCACACCACACATTTCTTTCGCCATTGCTCTCTTGCTCTTTCTCAGACACTATGTCTCACTCAGACACTATGTCTCACTCAGACACTATGTCTCACTCAGACACTATGTCTCACTCAGACACTATGTCTCTCCCTCAGACACTATGTCTCTCTGTCAGACACTATGTCTCACTCAGACACTATGTCTCTCCGTCAGACACTATGTCTCACTCAGACACTATGTCTCTCCCTCAGACACTATGTCTCACTCAGACACTATGTCTCTCCCTCAGACACTATGTCTCACTCAGACACTATGTCTCTCCGTCAGACACTATGTCTCACTCAGACACTATGTCTCTCCGTCAGACACTATGTCTCACTCAGACACTATGTCTCTCCGTCAGACACTATGTCTCACTCCCATACAGCATTGCAGCTCTCACGCAACTCTTATAGACCCTTCCTTTCATCTTTAATGAGAACCTTTTCCAATATAACAATGTCCCACATTCCCTGAACGTCACCCAATCAAGTCTCGCTATTGCTGTCACAGCTGCTTCACATCCACCACTTTCAGTTTCTATACATGAGTGGTCCCTAGACTGAGACCCCTACCATGATTTTTAAGAAATGTGGTAGAAAATTAGCTAAGGAAGGTAGGGATGCTACTCCCTGAGACTCCTTTTGGAGCCCCCTACCCCTTTCGGAGCCTCCCTACCCCTTTCAGATCCCCTTTACTCAGCTAGTGCATATATATATATATATATATATATATATATATATATATATATATATATATATATATGCTGGTGGCATGTAAAAAGCGCCATCCAAACGTGATCATTGCCAGGCCTGCCTTACTGGCTCCTGTGTTGGCGGCATGTAAAAAGCACCCACTACACTCTCAGAGTGGTTGGCATTAGGAAGGGCATCCAGCTGTAGAAACTCCGCCAGACCAGATTGGAGCCTGGTGCAGCTGCTGGCTCTCCAGACCTCAGTCAAACCATCCAACTCATGCCCGCATGCAAAACAGACATTAATCTATGATGATGATATATATGTATATATAGTTATGAATGTATATGTGTATGTATATAAACAAGATAAAGGATAAGAGAAACAATATATTTTATTCACAATGTTTTGTTTCAGTCTAATGACAAACAATCCTTAATCTTTATCCTAGCTGGAAGGGAATTATTAGGTCTTAAGAAGAAATGTTATGAAGTAAACAGACTTAAGAAAAAAAGGTTGTAAAACAACAATAAAACAAAAATAAAACAACTGTATCATTGTATAGAAAGAGGAGCAGTATATAATAGTGAAATACACTTACCTCACACACACACCTATACTTACACATACACACAAGCAGAGACATATGCATATATATATTTATATATCTAAACATATATACACCTATCAGTCTCTCTCTCTCTTTATATATATATATGTGTGTGTGTGTGTATATATATATATATATATATATATATATATATATATATGTATGTGTGTATGTATGTATATATATATATATATGCATATATATATATATACATACACACATGCATATACACATGAAACCTGCATACATGCACGTACACAGACATACACACACGCTTACATACTCTCATATACACACACACATGCACACATGCGCATGCTCACACACATCCAACATCTTTGTTACAAAAGATGAACAATTACATTATATCTGACATGTTCAGCTGTTACTTGCTCAAAATTATAATTTTCCCCTCTGGGTTCAGCTTAACCTCAAATTATGAAATAATCTGGTTGTTGTAGATGTTGTTTAGCTCGAGGTCAACCTCAGCAGTGCAAGCCTATAACAAAGATTATTCTGTTCATGCACATCCTGCCTTTTCTCACTAGATATCTAGGGCTATATTATCCAATGTATCTTTTAAGATGTTTGGGTTTAGCTTTCAGGCAGATTTGGTCATTATTTCTAACCGGTCAAATGACTGCACAAAAGATCCTTGATTGATTCTTGAAAAATAAGGAAGTGTCTTTTTTTTTTTTTTTTTTTCACTTGTTGAGTCTGGTGGAAGAGGTATTGCTCATGATCTTTGTAGGTTCTCTGAGTCCAGTGTGATTGATGCCATTAATGTTTTGTTTAAACTGTTGTGGATCAACAACCCCACCGTAAGGTCCTGTCCTTGTTGCAGTGTGGTTGCTTATATGACCCTGAGAGTTGTGCCAGCAGAGTGCAAGCTCGTTGTAAGGCACCACTGCTCAATGGGTCAAAGGGTAGAGGTCAGACTAATGTGGACCATATCTTTCCAGAATTAAAAAGGTATTTGCATAGTGCCAACATCCCTACTAGAAAAATAGCAAAGCTATAAAAGCATTGACAACAATTCAAAGCCAACAAGACTCCAGAGAGGAAGGTCTTCCTTGAGGAGAAACATATGATATAGTGCAGCGAAACCTGCAAGCATGTCATAAAAATAGCTTAATGTGAGACACTGAAAAAGAACTGGAAAGGCAGGGATTTAACTGGAGAAAAGCAGGAAAGACAACCTAGGGTCAAGAATAGTGGAGAAAGATTGTTGGTAGCCCATAAGGAGTGAAGGGCTTAAGGAAATAAAACAAGATTAATAGTTGCAAGAAAAACATGAGGTGGGAAAAGATTCCAGAGGACCAATCTTTTGGAGTAAGGGGGACCAGGCTTAAAGGGTAGTGCAGAATGGAGGGGCTTGGATATACCATGAGTCAGGATGTTTATCTCCCATAAAGTGTGGTGGTGGTGAGAAGAGGAAAAAAAAACAATGAGTGAGGGAGAGAGAGAGAGAGAGAGAAAGTGGGGAACTGAAGAGTATAAAATGTAAATAACATCATCATCATCATCGTTCAACGTCTGCTTTCCATGCTAGCATGGGTTGGACGATTTGACTGAGGACTGGCAAACCAGATGGCTACACCAGGCTCCAATCTGATTTGGCAGATTTTCTACAGCTGGATGCCCTTCCTAACGCTAACCACTCCGAGAGTGTAGTGGGTGCTTTTATATGCCACCAGCACGAAGGCCTGTCAGGCGGTACTGGCAATGGCCACACTCAAAATGGTGTATTTTACGTGCCACCTGCATAGGAGCCCGTCCAGTGGCACTGGCAATGACCTCGCTCGAATGTCTTTTCACGTGCCACCAGCACAAGTGCCAGGAAGACGACGCTGGTAACGATCACGCTCAAATGGTGCTATTTACATGCCACTGGCACGGAAGCCAGACAGCTGCTCTGGCAATGATCACGCTCGGATGGTTTCACCTATATTATATATATTTAATATACATATTGTATACATTTATACATGTTACATATTTGTTGTGTACATGTTGCAGACATGTACATGTGTTGTATACATGTTATATTTTGTGTATATGTTGTTCATATGTTAAATATATCATGTTTGTTGCTTAACAGTTTGGCTTCTCAATTTGCCTTCTATTCTGAAATTTCTCCACTGTTCTAGAATTCTGTTATTTACTGTAATTTAACAAAGATATCTAACATCATCTCTTAGGCACAAACTTTTGTGGTGGTGGTGGTGGTGGTGGGGAGCAGTTGATTATATTCCCCCCACCCCTGCCACAGAAGACTAAGTTGTAAATCAGCATAATTAACGTAATTTAAACTAAGAATGTAAGCATATACTAATAAGTATCAAAATATCACATATAGGTAGCACAAGTGTGGTGGAGTGGCAAGAAGTTTGTTTCCCAACCACATGGTTCTGGGTTTGGTCCCCTTGGCTGGAAGCTTACATAGGTGTCTTCTATTATAGCTCCAGACCAACCAAAGCCTTGTGAATGGATTTGCTTGATGAAAACTGAAAGAAGCCCCTTGTATATGAATATATTTATGTGTGTGTGTGTGAGGGTGTGTATGTATGTGTGTGTGTGTACCTTTGTATTTATATTTGTTCACCACCACCACCACCACCACCACTTGACAATCAGTGTTGTTTTGTTTACATCCCTGTAACTTGGTGGTTTAACAAAAACTGACTGATAGAATAAGTACCAGGATCAAAAAAATAAGTGCTACAGTTGATTTGTTCAACTATACCCTTCAAAGTGATGCCCCAACAAGGCCACAGTCTAATGACTGAAACAAGTAAAAGATAGAATATAAAAGATAAGAGATAATAATTCACATAAAGTTTAAGAAAATAAGGAAAATCAATTATTTTAATTTTTTTTTTTTTTTGCTTTGTTTCTTTCAGAAAATCTATTATTGTGAAAATGGGGCAGAATTTATCAACACTTCAGATAGTCCCTGTTCAGCCTGCTGGAAGAAGAAGGCATCCCATTTCAAGACAATATCATATTCCACATCAAATCCACAGCTTTCTGGTACCAGAAAACAAAGTTTTGCCGAAAGAAATTACTCACCGCAAACTTCGTCCAGTTTCTGTGCAGCTTGCAGCAAAAAATTCTGATTTTGCATCAATCTGGGGAAATCCGGTCACGGTACTTGATGAACAAATTCGTTCAAGAATCGAAGGTTTGCAAAAAGGCTCTCCGGAAAATCACACTAAAAGTTTGGCAAACAAAACAAGGAATGAAATAATTAACCATTCTCACTTAAGTGAGCAGGGTTGCAGTGGAGAGTCTTTATTAGATGCAAATGAAACAAATGATAATCCAAATATTAGTAAAAAAGAAATATTACCAGAAAATAGCCAGAAAAAAGAGACAGAAATGGATAATTTGAAAGAAGGGAATAACTTTCAATTATTTCAACCAATGAATCTGTACAAAATATCCAGAACACAAACAAAGAGTTCAGAAATGATGCCATCAGAGCAACAAATGAAATATTTACCTTCAAATGAAATTTCAAATCATTTACCATATTCAGATTATCAGACCAAGACATCATCAGTTTTTTATTCGACAGCTAACAATGTGAATAACCTGAAAAACAAGGCACCAATTGCTTCTTTGCCACAAAAGAGCAGTTTCCCAGTGGACCAATGTTATTCTCTTACATATGCACAGATGGCTGAAATTCGCCGACAGAAACATTCCAACATGCCTACACATGAGAATAATTCTATTTCTCCAAATCTTCAGCCTCAAGCAAAACCATTGAATGTATTAGGTTCTGAAAGTAATAATTGCAACAGGAATCGTCAAAAGAAACGTCAGGCTCCTCTCCCACCTCCACATGCAAATAAGTCTATTGGTCAACCAGTGAACTCACTGTTTACATCTGACACAGGAACCTGTGACAATAGTCAAAATGTCTCTTCAAAGTCTTCATGCCAGATTATCCCCTTTACAGCTAAAACTGATCATGAAAAGTGTACTTTTCAAACACAAAATCTTGGCATATCAAATCCATCAATGATATCTCAATTTAGCTGTAAACCCAAAGTAGAAGTTATATCTGAAACTAACAATTTCCAGTCAGCAGGAAAAAACTCAGATCAAAGCTTTTCTGAGACCAGAATTATTTCTGATAATGTTATTTTAATGAAACAAACAAAAAGTAACTTTCATGAAAACTTGACTGACATGGACTCACCTGGTGATCGTTGTTTAAGTAAAACAAACCAACACACTAACCAACAGCATATCTGGCAGAAAAGACTTAACTGTAAGGTTTCTAATGAGTTTAAATCAGCACCAGGTGTAACCAGGAGTGATTTCCACACCAGGTACATCAATTTCGGTTCCTCAAATCAACAAAATCAACATGATAATCACAGGAAGTCCCTACAGTCAGATAATGTTTACAATGTTCAACCATACTCAAGACCCTATGTCCTAACCCCATCAGGTACCATGCTGACCTCTTGCCCAGTGGTCATAAATGATTCTTCCCAAACCAATCATGTTAATGCAACAAATGCACAGAGTAAGGCTGAAGTTCAGTTTTCTGAAAAAACTAAAAAAAAACAATATTTTTCTCCATGGAACAATAATTGCAATCTTCCTTCAAACAATCAGCATTACTCTTCAAATAATCTACAGGCGAATGATGAATCTTCGAGAGTAAGTGAGACTTCAGATAAAACATATCCTTCACTTTTAAAACTTTCTATATCAACATGCCATACAACACCTAAATATTTTTCATCCAAAAGTGACCTGACTAATACAACAAATTCTATGGCATCTTTTGAACTTGATAGTGATACCTACCAAAGATATGGATCATTGGCATCTTCAGCTTCTTTGGATCGGTCAAAAGGCTTTAGTCTGGCCACTGCAGAAGAAATGAAAATGTCACAGACTTCGGAATATACACAAAATGTTTGTTCTGCTATACCTTGCAATCAACAAACAAGCGAGATAAAGACAAACAGGGAGGTAAGTCCAGATCACAATGTTCTTTCCTTTCCAAAGGTAGATTCTGGTAATGGTGCTGAGAGATGTCAAGAAACTAGACAAATGGAATTTCGATTTGCACCTGAACTGAACCAAGCGTTCACAGAAAGAGATAGTTACATGAGAGAGAATTGGCAGTTGAGAGAACCATTACAAACAGTCAATTCTCTTGTTGAAACCAACGCTATGGAATTCTCAAAGCCTAAATCAGCAGCTCCACCCCCACCCCCACCACCCCCACCCCAACCCCCACCACCACCACCACCACCATCACCACCACCACCACCACCACCATCATCATTAGGCAGAACATTAAATTACTGTCCCCCTCTTCAAAGAGAATTAATAGACCAAAGCAGGCAAAATTCTCTCCCTAGCAGCATTTCTAAGACAACCATTTCATCCAACATTATGAAAGGACTAGAAGCAATCTTCAAAGAAGACATCATAGAAGCTCGGAATAGCTTAAGATCAACGAAAAAGCAAGAGAACTCTGATTCTGTAAAACCTATGAAAAAAGATCTGCATGATGCCTTCTATTATGAACTGACACAGACATGTTTGACCAGACAGAAAAGATGGCAGGAAGAAAAGTTTAGCAAATTACCAAACAGCAAAAACCAAATTTTGGGTAATGTTGTGGATAAAACCAAAAAACATACAGAAGACTTACTGGATAAAAATGCAGCAGAAAAATTTAATAAACTATCTGCAAACAATTCCTTCAACTCAAATTCTTCAGAAAATCTTAAAATCAATGGAGATTTTAAAAATCACACATCTTTAAACCAACCCAAGCAGCCTAATTTGAAAAGCGAAACGCAGAAAGGAACTGACTCTGCAAGATCAACAAATGACTGGACTCCAATGCAAGATCTTGAAGATTCAGAAAATTCTGATACAGAGAGTTCTGTGAAAAATTCTCAAAGAAACAGCACAACTGGTTTTAAATGTAGTCTTATTCCTGAAAATATAAAATATCTAAATAACACAAAGGAATTTTATAGCAGAAACTGTCCCAAGCCAGAATATGATGTCACAAAGCATTCTTTCACTTGGAAGAATGAACAAAGCTTCATTAAGTCAAATTCAAATAAATCCAAAAATGGTAAAGAACCCAACCCTAAAACATGTGAAGTATCTGAAAATATTGGTTGGGATAAATCGAGTGCAATGAAAAGTAATTCAAAATATAAAAATGGAATAGACTTTGATTATTTGGAAAAGAAAACTGGTAGAATGTCAGAGCAACATCATTTAGGCAGAGTTAAGCATGAGGGAGAGAAAGAAAAAGAAAATGATAGTCAAAGAGGATGGAATGTTTGGAAAAAGCAGAAGAAATTTCCCAAAGAATCTACTGTAAATACGAATGAAAAGCAGCAACTTAAGGTGACAGAATCACAAATTAGCCAAAAGGAAGAAGATATGGAAAAAGAAAGACTGAATCAAATGGAAATAGAATCTGAATTCCTGAAGAAACGGTCAAATCAGAGATTGGTAATGGGTAATTGGAAGAATAAATTAACAAAAGTTACTAAACAGTCATTAGCAGGAATGTATGATTTGGAAGAGAATAGAAAGAACTACACTAATAATGATGAAAAAGAAGCTGGATTCAATGAAGACATTACAAAATGCAATAAGAACACAAGGAAAGAGAATGAGAAAGTAAATTCTAAGAATGAAGTGAACTTTGATAAAACAAGAGCTCAGCTTCAGGAAAACTCAACTTCACTGAACGGGAGTGCACAGAATCACACCCAATACAGTGAATCTGTAGTTTCTAATAATGAGGGACTAATAAATGATATTCTTTTGAAACCCCAAATTGAAAAACAAAATGCAAGCATTTATTTCCCAAATTCTTTAGCACCAAATTATGTCCCAAATCCATTTTTAGGTATATCATCCAACTATTTTGGTACCTCCTATCTCAATGAATATCTGAAGTTAGTTGGTATTGGGCAACCATTTCTACCAATGAACCTTACATATCATAATATTCCTGGATATTTAGGAACTAGTTACAACATGATGCCACAGGCAACCGATATATATGAAGGTCCAAATTTTGTGAATCCTTTGCCATTTTTACCTTCAGTCTTCAATAATTTCTCAGCTATGAGTGAGTCAAAATCCAAAGATGTACAGAACCCAGTCTACACAAGTGACAGTGATGATGCTGATTCATTGTACCAATCTCCAGGAACCTATACAGACCAAATGAGTAACTGGAGTTCAGACAATAGCAAGAGTATCCAAACAGAAGATCTAGACAATTCTGACAGTACGCAGTCTTCTGATGTTTACATGTTTCAAGCAAATAAAGAACGAGACGAGGGTTTTGAGTAAGTAGATTTCAATTGTTTTAGGAATGTTGGGTGGAGTGAGGTAGAAAGTATAGGTGGAAGTAAAAAGACAAAACAAAATTTCAGTAGGAGTCAGTCCAAATTAATTTCTTTAGTTATTATTTTTGGTGGGGGGGTGGGGGTTCGTTTCTTAGACTCAAGTCAACTCTGATGAAGTAAACTTAAAATCAGAAGAATTCAAGCCAGGATAATCCTATCTTTTTAGGGATTATCTAATATTACATTATCCAGTATGTCCTTTGTAGTTTTAGGGTGTCATTTAATGGAAATTTGTCTCCTATTTTTAGCAGTTTGAGCTACAACATACAAGGTCTTTCATTGGTCTGACTACCATCCAGAAATGGTTATAACTCAGAAAAGAAAAATGGAAAGCAGCTTCGTTTTATCCACTGGTTTCTTAAAATAAACTTTTTAATTGAATGACAAGAATATAATAATGATTAAACATTAATTATTTCTGCTTATTTTATCAAGATTCAAATTATATATTAATAGAATAAAGTCTTTCTTATTCTTTTTAAATGATGAAGATTTTCAATTGGTTTGATGCAGACAAAATCAATGTCTGTAAAAAGTTTACTTTCCAACCACACGGTTCTGGGCAAGTGTCTTCTGCTACATTCATTCATTTTTGTGGTTTTATTTATACTATCAACAATTGTAATGACTTCATTTTTATTATTTAAAAAAAAATTATGTAATTTAAAAGAGTAAAATATTCTTTTTGCTATTCAAATACAGTTTGAATATTTAGTGATTATACAAATAGAGATAATTAATGTTTAATCGCTAAGATATTCTTATCTTTAAACTAAGCGACACCTCTTTATATAAGATATTTAGAGGAGGAAGAGCAATGAGTGGGCTTCACCATTTTAAAACCTCTCCCACTGCTCAGGTTCTGAATTACATCACCAACTGGAATGAGACGACTGGGCACAGCTGTTTGGATACTGGAGATTTGACATGGCTAACTGGGAATTGAATCTGTTTTGGCAACAGTACTTTTTGGCACTAGAGGTAAACATACATGCACATGCATGCAGAAATATACAAAGACAATGCAAGAGAGAGAGAACGACAGAAACATTTAAACAAGAGAAACAAATAAAATCAATGTTGAACTAGCGGTGCCAAAATAGGTGGCACCACCTAAATAATTGAGCTAAAATGTTTAATTTTTATGAGTGCTGTGCTTTATAAGGTTAAATCGAACATTCCTCTGAAAAAGACTCCAGTCCATTGCAGAAGATGTTTAATACGTATCATCAATTTCAGTAGGGATCCAAGAATTAGACACAAAAATTATCTTCTGAATTTTTTTATACATTTATTTACCATTTTCAATGTTTTAATTATTTCATTTATATATGTATTGTTGTTTATTAAACTACTGAATTATTTTTATAATCTATTTCTTATATTTTTTATAATCTATTTCCTATATTTTTTATAATCTATTTCTTATATTTTTTACTTTACTGCAACAGTTCAGGAAATGCTTTCTCATCAGAATTTGAAACAATGACCTCTCAAATGAAGTACTCAAAACTGGAAGAACTAAGCTGAGCCATTGTCAATCATCAGTCATAAGTTTTCATTAATCACCATCTTCACTGATTGTTGCTGTTGTCACATTTAAAATCTTCACCTCTAAACTTTTAAATATGGCAATAACTGTTTTTTTAAATAATGCTATATATCACACAGTTGTATTTATAAATGTATATGTAAAATATAAATGTATCTTTATTCAACTTTTACAAGGAAAAGATTGATAATGAATTAAAAGTTTTAGTTGGTTCATCTTTGTCAGGAAAAAAAGAAATCAGGATTCATAAAGCTATTTCCTGAGTCTTGTGAGGATGGGGGTCAGTTATCTGGATTCTGTGGTATATATATTCCTCCTGGGATAGAATGCCAGTTCATTGCAGAAATACTCATTTTTGCCAATTGATTGTACAATGAAATGAAGTGTTTTGCTCAAGAACACAACACATCGCCAAGTTCAGGAATTGAAACCACAATCTCACAATCATGAATCCAACACCCTAACCACTCAGCCATGCACCATCACTTTGACAGTAATCCGTCAGTTTAATGCTAAATTGTTTTTATATAGAACCTGACATAAAACCAATATGTGTGGATGTGTGTCTTCATATGTGTCCTTGTGTGAAGTAAAGTGTGTGTGTGTGTATATGGTCATGTGTTTCAGTCTCCATTTGCGTATGTGTGCTTGTCTGTTCATATAACCTATGTACCTATCCGTCAGTATGTTGGTCTCTTTATTTTCATGTCCATATGCTTACATACGTGTGCATATACACATACATATATACATCCACCCACACACACACATACTTACATCTATCTACACAACAGCCCACTAACTAAAGAATCTTGCAAACCTAATCCAAAAACGAAATTATATATATATATATATATATATATATATGTATATATGTGTGTGTGTGTGTGTGTGTGTGTGTGTGTGTGTGTGTGTGTGTGTGTGTGTGTGTGTGTGTGTGTGTGTGTGTGTGTGTGTATAAAAGAAGAACACAAGTGGAGTTTGATACTCACAACAGCTGCTTCATCAACGTTTTATTGATGCATGTTTAGATTACATCATGATGGAAGTTCAACAATGGGGATAAGCTTGAAAACGGGAGTAGAATATAGATACACACACACACACACACACACACACACATCATCATCATCATCATTTAGCATCCATTGTCCAGGAAAGGCTGTACAGTTTGACCAGCACTGGTAAGCTGAGGAGCTGCACCAGACACTAGTCTGGTTTTGCATGGTTTCCATGGCTGGATGCCAACCACCCTGAGGGTGTAATGGGTGCTTTTATGTGTCACCAGCACGGGTGTCAGTTGTGTGACACCCAGTATCTACCGTGACTACAGTTTCACTTGGCTTGATGAGTCTTCTACTCAAGAATGGCATATTGCCAAAGGTCTTGGTCATTTGTCATTGCATCCATGAGGCCCAACACTCAAAAGGTACTTTTTACATGCCACCAGCATGAGTACAAGTAATGCAAGACCAGCATTGGCTTCTGTGAGGCCCAATAATCAAAAGGTACTTTTTACATGCCAATTACATTACACTGGCATTAGCCATGATTACGATTTCACATGACTTGACAGGTCTTCTCAAGCACGGCATCTCACCAAAGGTCTCAGTTATTAGTCATTGCTGCGATGAGGCCCAATGTTTGAAGATCATGCTTCACCACCTTGTCCCATGTCTACCTCTTCTATAGATTCCCTCCATAGTTAGAGAACAGCACTTCTTTACACAGCAATCCTCATCTATATGTATCATGTGACCATTCCTGCACAGTCGTCTCCCTTTCACACCAAATCTGATGCCTCTTATGCTCAGCTTTTCTTTCATGATGCTTACACTCTGTCCAGGGCCATCACATGACTTTTAGAGGGGCCCCTAAAACTTTTTGTTTTGAGGCCCCCATCTCTTCAATCAAAATTCATAATCTATGCACCTTTATTATCTGCAAAAATCAAACATAGTCCTTTACAGCTTGTTGTATTTTAGAATCATCACAACAGACTCTGCTGTGAAGATTCTAAAATACAACACAAAAAACTAACGCTGTATCTTTTTTCTACCTCTCTGTACATAGATGGATCACACACATACATACACACACACCTTTTTTTGGTACAAAAAGAATTTTGTCTCCAGTTTTTATTGCCTTAGGAGGTCAAAGGCCACTGTTCTGAGTACAAAGTGACCAGCTTTTCAACATCAAATAACAACTGCCAAATATATATATAAATACTGAGAGAGAGAGAGAGAGAGAGAGAGAAAGAGAAATGAATAGAGACAGAGGGAGAGACTGAGAGACTGAGACGTGTGTATGTGTTTGGTACATGTCTCTCTCTTTCTCTCTGAGCTGGCCAAAGCCTTGTGAATGGACTTGGTAGACCGAAACAGATAAAAGCTAGAAGTGTATATGTGTGTGTATGTATGAATGTGTGTACATATGCCTGTGTGTGTAAGTTTGTATGTATGTATAAGTATACATCCCCACCTTTCATCACCATTGCTTCTTTTTCTTGTCTTTTCTGTTGAAGTTGTTTATATTTTCATTGTTTTGGACTTCTTTCGATTTTCTAAGCTTTTTCATTTACTTTTTTCATTTACTTTTTTCATTTACTTTTTTCATTTCTCGTATTTTTTTAACTCTTCTGACTTGAAATTTTCAGTTAACATCTTAATCCAAAGTAAATAGATGGCTCATCTATGTAGTTTAATCTTAACATGAGGGCCCCTCAACTGTGGAGGTTCCCTGTGACCGCAGGGATTGCAGGGGCTTAGCGATGGCCCGGACTCTGTCGTACAGGCACACTGACATTGTGCGTCCAGCGAAGCATGTTAGATTAATTTCCTACAAGCCTACAGACAGACAGACACACACAAAATATGAGAGAAAGGAAATGCAATTCACAAAATTCTCTATTATTCACTATGATCAGTTTGATCCCTTGTGCACCAATGTCTTGTGGTTGAGATGCTGTCTCATCATGAAACTTGTCAAAAGGTACCTCATTTTTTAATCTCCATTTCGCTTATTTCTATTAGAATACATTTTGGTAGTTGTAGTGTGGCACTCATCTACATAAGGAACTAGTTTATAAACTAGAATTCTTCTAATACAAGTAATAAGGTGACTTACAATGAATCAAAAAATAAATAAAAATATAAAAAATATGTAAATGAATCAAATATGTTATACCCATTAAATGAAATCATAAAACCATGCAATTGGGATAGAACAAAAAGAACTGGACACTCAAATTGACCAAAGCTGACCTTTACATTTTCATGACACAAATAATTCAGCAAATCCATTGTGTTAGTGTTACCACTGTCTATCTCCCTTCAAATGTTCTCCATTCTAAATAGTCTGGTATAGTTTTGACAAGGAGAGGATGGTGTTCAATTTCTCAATCTCTGTTGAATCTTAGTTGATCAATTATGGAGTTGATTAATATGCCTGATTAATATGTCACAGAACTATGTAATTTACCCATCTATCTGAGACATGCACATGTTGATTAAAAACGTATAATTCTCTCTTCTTTTGGGATTATACATCATCATTATTCAATGTCTGTTGTCCAAGCTGGTTTGGGTTGGACAGTTTGACCAGAGCTGGCAAGCTTGGGAGCTGCACCAGACCAATTTGGCATAGTTTCTATGGTTGGATGCCTTCCTAATGCCAACCACTTTAGAGAGTGTGTTGGGTGCTTTTACATGGTACCACATGGGTGCATTTATGTGGCACCACCACAAGTGATTTTCACTACTAGAGGGACTGGTCTTAATACTTCTGCTGCAGAGTATGGATCTTCTTGAGTACAGCATGGTGCCAAGCATCTTGGTTCTTCGTCACCTTGCCTGAAAGGTTCAGTGTTATGAGGTCATTCTTCAGTATTTTATCCCATGTCTTCCTGGGTTTCCCACGTCCATATGTTCCATCTATTTTGAGAGATTGGCACTTCTTTATGGAGCTGTCAACCTCTATCCACATCGCATGACCAAATCAGTGCAGTCATCTCTCTTTCAGCTTTTGTCTACTAAACCCACTCACAAAACCTTGATCAGCCTTAGGCTACAGTAGAAAACACTTGCCTAAGGTACTGAACAGTGAGACTGAATGTGTTTGGGAAGCAAACTATTTACCACACTGTTATGCCTGCATCTACCAATGAGTGGTTTATTCACTGTTCCCAATATATCATAGCACAAATTTCATTTAAACAGGTGACAACTGAGTACAAAGTGTTAATGAGCCTTGGCAAAGGCAGAATGCATCTTTCATTCTGGTGAATCAATGCAGCTATGATGTTTGTCTGACCAACATGGCAGCGGCGGGTGATTTGTTCATAGGGATCAAATGTTTGTGCTGCATATGAGCTTACTCTCTTTATCAAATGGACATTACCTGTACAGGTACACAGTGTGCCACACTTCAGATGTCAAAGTGAACAACAGGAAATGAAATGTTTTGCTCAAGAACACAATGCATCACCCAGTGCAAGAATTGAACTCATGGTTTTGTGATTGCGAATGCAACATACAAGCCATGTGGTCTAATGGTTAGTGCTACCATAAAACAGTGCTAAAACCCAGGTGTCCTCAAAAACAGGTCATCATGCATAGAAAACAACAAATCTTCATATTGGTTTCCAAGACCATTATTTGTTAAAGAGACTTAAATAGCTAAAGACGGCAAACTGTCTTACAGATCAAGAGCACCACAAAGCCTGAGAAAACATTTGCACTATGATCCCTTTTCCAATTAAGTTGAGTTTTGATACATCAAAAAGAAAACAACTCCTCCTCACTTAACTGAATCTCATTCCTCTCTAAGTGTTTACAAAAGCTTTATTTACTGCTGACAGACAATTTTTACAAACAAGTACACAGCATATACAAAAATATATGAACAATAATGAAATATTACATCCTCACTTTTATTAATTTTATTTTCATTTTTGCAAAAAATAAAAAAAAAAAAGACTGTCTTTTCAATCATTTATTAAAAGAATTTACAATGCATTCTTTGAAAATAAGCTTTTCTTTTCGAAAGATTATTTGTGCCAAACTTTGTCGTGTTTCTTTCCTCAGTAAGACATCACTGATTCAATAGTTTTATAGTTCTGACTATTCATTGCTCTGCAAGAAAACAATATGTATCACAGGATTAATAAAGTTTACATTTTGCTAACATATTAATTTTTTGTTTATGATTAACATAATTTTATTTCTGTAATTTTTGTTGTTGAAAATCTTAACATTAACCCATTAACTTTCAGATTACTCTGTCAAATGTAATGCTTATATATGTATATTGTTGTGAATTAATCACATATCTCATAGCTGTGAAATTTCAATGATGTAATTGTTCAAGTCTAGAATAACATTGTTAGGTAGGTGTGAGAGGTCAGATCTGGCCAGTTTGGACATAAAACAGATATAGCTGGTTAAGGCATGATGGCCACAACACACTGACTGGAAGCAGTGAAAGAGTACAGACTAAATGATCATGAAGTCAAATACACACATGTGTATGCATTTATATATGCATACACAAATTGGAGTCACAACCAAACAGAAGATACCTGCCCAAAGTGTCATGCCGTGGGATCAAATCTGAAAGCATGTTGTTGCAAAATGAACTTCATAATTGTACAGCCATGCCTACAAGACATGATCACATCATTAAGAAACTCACTTCCCAATCACATGATTTCAGGTTCAGTTCACCAGCATGGTACCTTGACCAAGTGTTTTCTACTATAACCTAGGCTAACTAAAGCTTAGTGACTGAATTTGGTAGATAGAAACTGAAATAAGCCTGTTGTGAGTGTGTGTGCATGCATACGTGCATGCGCACATGTGTGTGTGTGTGTGTTTCCTTGTCGTTATACTGCATGGTAGTTGTAAACGAGTGTCATTCATTTCTAGTCTTCCATGAAAACATGTCTGGCCATGGAGAAATATTAATTTCTTAGAAAACAAACAGGGGTTAATGAAAGGAAGGGTGTCCAGCTGTAGAAAATTTGCCTCAACAAATGCCATTTGGTTCATGCAAGCATGGAAAGATTGCATGTTAAAACAATGATGTGGGAGAGGTGACAGTGATGATGATGATGGTGTTAGAGATGTGGACTCTGCAGTTTGGAGTGCAGGCTGTAATTTCAAGAAAGAAACCAATACAAAGTAGAGACAACTCTTTAGCCCTGCTCTAGACAATTTCTATGATGCAGGTGACACAATATAATGCCCACACTGGTGGTGCTGGCTGATCATTAAATGCACCATCTGAACATGGCGGATTCCACTGCCCCACGAACTGGCTCCCATGTTGCTGGCTCATCAAAAGCACCATCCGAACATGGCAGATTCCACTGCCCCACGAACTGGCTCCCAAGCTGCTGGCTCATGAAAAGCACCATCCGAACATGGCGGATTCCATTGCCCAACCAACTGGCTCTCCTGCTGGTGGCTCATGAAAAGCAACATCTGAACATGGCAGATTCCACTGCCCCCTGAGCAGCTCCCATGCCTGTGGAATATAAAAAGCACCCACTACACTCTTGGAGTGTTTGGCATTAGGAAGGGTGTCCAGCTGTAGAAACCTTGCCATATGAGTGTAGTGCTTGGTGCAGCCTACTAGCTTGCTAGTCCTTAGTCAAACCATCCAACCTATGCCAGCATGGAAAATGGACGTTAAACGATGATGATGATGATGATGATGAAAGGATGAAAGTCAAAGTCTACGTTGGTGGCATTTGAACTCAGAATATATGAATGGACAAATGCCACTAAGCATTCTGTCTGGTATGTTAATGATTTTGCTAGCTCACTGGTTTACTAAGAACTAAGACTTCTAAGTTACTTTTTAGCCTTGCTGTAGACTGCACACTCTCTCTAGTTACCTTCAGTGATATGATAATATACACTAAATCAATGCAGTCAAGTGAAAGATATCTTTGAAGACTAATCCAAACTATACAATCATGGGCAAGAAAAAAATATGGTGGTGGTGGTCATTGTCGTCCTTGACAATGTTAAACAACCAATCGCAACCACTTGGGTTTTATAGTGCAGGTTGTACTACTCACTCTTTCAGTCTCTGAATACCAAATGTTGCTCGTGAGACCTCTGTATTTGGGTGATTTTCCTGAGTCACCCTCTCCCCTTTGAGCACCAGTCCATTGTAAAGTGGACTGGGTAAACCCACAATCATTGTGGGTTTACAAATAAACACCCGTGTCAAAACAAAGTGTATCTTATAGTATTTATTCTATGAGTGTCACATCTCTACATGCAGTAAAAGGACCTAATCATTCAATAAATACAGCTCAATAAACATAATACCCAACAAAGAACAAGGATAGATATAATCGACTTCAAACAATTCCTTGAAGGTGTTTGCCCAAGCATGGCTACAGTCCAAAGACAATACTAGCAAAAGTAGTCCTCCTCTACTTCATCATCAACATCATTTAACATCTGTCTTCCACCCTGGCATGGGTTGGATGGTTTGACAGGAGCTGGCAAGCCAGAGGACTGCACCAAACTATACTGTCTCTTTTGGCATGATTTATATGGTTGGATGCTATTCTTAATACCAATCACTTTACAATGTGGACTGGTTGCTTTTTACATGGCACTAGTGAGATCTATTTTGGCATGGTTTGCATGGCTGGATAAAGATGTATAAAAGAATATTAGTTGTGACTTACTTTAGTACATTTTGCTGTAAAATTGAAGTGGTTGGACGAGACTTTCCTTGCTTGAGAGGCACAAACACATTTCCTGATTTGTTGACAACATGTACAGGTCGACCTTCCTTCACTTTGACATATTCATTCACAGAATGTGTTGGGTAACGTTCAAATGTACCAGCCTTCATACCTCCATCCTGGAAGCATTAGAACATCAAATATCAATACATCAAAATTTATTTCCTATAAAGAAACAGACTGTAAATGCACAACTGACCTCTAAGCAAGGTTCACACACACACACACACATGCATGCATGAAAACATCTTTTATCGCTTACTTGTCTCAGCCTTGTAGGGTTTAGGTGAACAAATTGATCTTAACACTCATTTTAAAGTTGGGTATTTATTCTCTTTTGCCAAACTGCTAAATTATGGGGATGTAAACACATTAACACCAGTTGTTAAGTGGTGATGGGACACACACACACACACACAACAGTACTAGGATGAAACCCTACTGAGGACAAAATCCCCCAGCAGTTAATATCCTCTGGGATATTGTTCTTTCTTTACAATAAAAATATTTTAGAAAAGTGAAATTTTATGAAAAATTTTAAATATTTATTAGTTGACATTTTTGTTAAAATTTGTCCAGTGAGATTTTGTCCTCGGGAGATTTTGTCCTGATACCAACACATACATACAATGGGCTTCTTTCAGCTTTTGTCTACCAAATCCACTCACAAGACTTTGGTTGGCCCAAGGCTATAGTAGAAAACACTTGCCCAAGGTGCTACACAGTGGGACTGAACCCAGAACTATGAGGTTGGGAAGCAAACAGCTCACCATGCAACTATACCTGTACTGTTAGTTTACATTCTCACTAGGAAATGGGACAGTTGGATCATTGTTAATACTAAAACCTTTCCTGGAGAGGAATATACAGCCTAACCTAGATTAGAGGCCAGTGAATTCAGAGTTAAAGCTCGGTACATCTAGAAACAGAAGATGATATGAAGAAGGAAGGTACGGAAGCTAAAAGACTACACATTTGGGAATAATCTTAGGAATATGACAGTTAGGAAGAGGATTTAGATACAAGGAGAAAAGATGACAACTAGGAATTTCTCTGAAATAACTTGCTTAGGGCTACCAATCCAACATTTGGCTGAGACTTTGGCCCAGCTAAACCAAAGGTGATGTGTTGGTGGAATGTCACCATTAATTGAGTAATAAAGATCTAAGAGGTAGGTTTGAATAATCTGTAAAGAAGGTGATAGTAGGGAGTGTTATCAAAAAGCAAGAAGGTCAGCTGGGCAAGGATATACTTGGCTATAGGTGAGGCAGAAGGGAAGGGATTTGTCCTGCAATTCAGAGGTGTGTAAAGGGTTCAGGATTTTGAGATGCCATTGGAGAGATATATATTCAAAATGACGAAACATACTCAACACCACTGTGAAAGACAAGAAAGTGGCATAGGAGTGCTATTATGAGAGGCTATTGAAAATGAAGAAAGCATGATATAAAGAAGGACTACCACATGCTGACCCTACTGAAGGTCAGTTTACAGGACTCAATAATATTCTCTTCAGCCCATCTAACTTATTTCCATGGGGGGAAAACTCTTGTATTCCTCCTGTGTTCTAAGGGGCCCTCAATCACATCTTAAGCAGCTGCACCAAGGCACTGAGTGAGATATATCATCACACAGAAACATGATTAAGTCCTGAAGACCATCCTTGAGGCAATCAACTAGGGGATTAGCAACAGCAAAAATATCAGCACTACAGCCAGAAGTACAGGACTGGGTAATGGAAGTTGATCAGGAGAAACAGTTGAAATGTTCAGCACATATCACACAGACGTTGCAGAGACCAGATATCATGCTGGTTTTTTAAGTAATAAAGCAGCTAGTGCTATTGGAGTTAACTATGTGAAAAGCAGGGGTTGATGGAGGAGTGTCACAAGAATGGGTGAAGAGCAAGTTGTTTGTCAGTGAAGGTTAGCAGTTGATGGTTAGTAGGTTGTACTCTTAGTAGGAACTATAGCAAACTCCAGGCATTTCAGGAGCTTACAGAAGAACTATCAAGAACAATGTAAAGTTGACGAGAAAGAATCTAGATGGTTCTTGCTGCAAAGAGGTGACTGGTGGGATCAGCAGAATGCCACTTCAATACAGATCTAGGTTTGTTCAGCCTAGATTGAGTTACCTGGAAGAGGGTATGAGCTGTAAGACTTAAAACAACCAGTAATTCCATGATACAACACTGACAAAATGTCTAAGTATTGTACCTATAGATGCATGTTGAACTGAAATACATACATTTATTATAATGGCATGCCATTGGTTATGACAATGAGTCTTCCAGTTGATCTGATCAACAAAACAGCTAGCTTGTGAAATTGATATGCAGGTGGACGAGCATTCCACAGACATGCGTACCCTTCGCGTAGTTCTGAGGGAAATTCAATCTGACAAGAATGTGACAAGACTGGACCCTTTGAATTACAGGTACAACTAATTTTTGCCAGCTGAGTGAACTAAAGCAACATGAAATAAAGAGTCTTGCTCAAGGTCACAATGTGCCACCAGGAATCAAACTCTTGACCACGCATCATAAGCTGAATACCCTAACAACTAAGCTATGTTTCTACATACATAAGTATATACACATATACGAGGGGAAGCAGAAAATGAAGTGTTTTACTCAAGACAGCAACATACCACCTGGTCTGGGAATCAAAACCATGATCTCATGATTGTGAGTGTAAAACCCTAGTTACAAGGCCACATGCCTTCACAGGTTGATAGATAGAACAGAAGAAAAACTCAGGTTTAGGTTACCTTGTACCCCACGTTGCTTGGAATAAAAGGTTTAAGGGGTTTCAAAGGCTTCCGCTTCTCATCAATGCTTTTGGGTTTTGATAGGGTAATACCTGATGGTACTTTAAAAGGGTTAACTGTAAAATACTCCTCTGGATGCATGTTTAACCTGAAAGGTCCATTCTTCATTAATGTCTTGTGATGCTTATATTCTTTCTGAAAGAGAATTAAAAAAATAGATAAATAAAAAGAACAATATTGAGCATCAAACTATAATTAACTAATTTGAATTTATTTTAGATTTCTAATAAATTCTGTTTTGCATAAATAGTAATTATCTAATCATACAGTCAACAAATGTATTTTTAGTGTATATTTAGCCCAGCTATTACAGCTAAGTCTACCTAGTCAGTCATTGGTTAGCATTTGTCACATGTATATCATTGTTTTGTTTGCCAATGTGTAGCTTGTAGCAAACACATACTTCATTGATAGAGTTTGCTCAGTCTCATCACTGACTGGCACAAGATGTATACCAGGTATCTTTAATTGGTTATTTGTTTCACTGTGCTTCCCTACCATTACTCTTTCTCTCTCTCTCTCTCTCTCTCTAATTACATTAGCAATGTAATAAGGGAGGGTATCATGTTGGAATTATGTGTATTAGATCCTTGCTTAACACCGACATTTTTGTATTGCTGACTATCACTCTTTTTTCCCCATTAAGCCATTCAATAGTGACATCCTCTTGCCATCACCCATCTTCAATGCTATCCATCACTCTGTCATACTACTTCCTTCTCTATTATTCATTGTTGACAATCATCACTATCTCTCTCCCATAACACTCTTTACCATGCACCTTCTCACCATCACTTTCTCTCATTTCCAGCACTGTGTCTTCTATCACCCAATCTCCCTATTATCACTCTCTTTACCCCTCATTACATAACTCATGCTATTTCCATTGAATATCCTTACCAGCAACTATTATGCAGCAGTCTATCACTGTCTCTCTTCCTTTATTCTCTCTCATGTCACCCTCTCACTCCTGTGTACCTCTGTGCAGTGGCAAACTGGCCAGGTTGCCAGCTTGCCCGATGGCATGTGGGCCCCTGCACCATTAGAATCCATATATATGGGAGCCCATGTTAGTATCTAAGGAGCCCATCCTTTCAAATTTGAGAATTTTTTATTCACTCCTGGAAGAATGCGTCAATTATGTCAGCTTGGCTGTGTTTATAAACAGTTGAAAAGAATACTTTTAACAAAAAAAAAAAGAAATTAACTGATAGCACTGTAGTTGTGGGTGAGCCCCCTTGTAGTCGCAGGTAGGATCCCCACACCCACACCCTATTTTTCTAACCAGGTCCAACACGCATATTCTTGTTACTTGTGAGTCTATCCTAGCACTACACCATCTCTCTTCTACTCTCTCTTACACTTTTGACACTACTCTCTCTCTCTCCTTTTCTTGTTTTTCTTCTGACTAGGTAACCAAGTATCACCTTTACATTAGCACACTTGTCTCTGGTCTCTTTCTTGTACCTTTCTCTTGCTCTCTATCTCTTCTCTCTCTCTCTCTCTCTCTCACTGGGTAACCATGTACCTCCTCTATAGCAAGACACCTATTTCTGTCTTTCTATTTGTCTGTTACACTTTTCATCATTTGATACTGGTTCACCTACACTAATGCCCCCTTAGTTGTGGCAAGACACCTGCTTCTGTCTCTCTGTCACACTCTAACCTTTCATCTTCTGACACAAGTTTCCCTCCTCAAACGCCCCCTTCCCCTCTCATAATTTCTTGTCTTGTGATGAGTTACTTGGTTACCCTGTCAGTGCTGGTGTCACATTAAAAGCAGCCAGCCCACATTGTAAAGTGGTTGGCATTTGGAAGGGCATCCAGCTGCAATAATCATGCTAAAACTAACTTTGCCTGTGCTAGTGTTACATAAAATGCACTAACTGCACTCTGTGGAGTGGTTGGTGTTAGAAAGGGTATCCAACCATAAAATCCCTGCCAAAATAGCCACAGTAGCCAAGGGTCGTTTTTCTACCTTGCCAGCTCCTGTTATCCATCCTACCCATGGAAGATAGATGTTAAACAATGATGATGATGATGTATATGTAGGTCATTTTTCAGTTTTATTTCAAGATTTCTTGCCAACAGAGCAGGAGTCGGTTTCTAACCTAGATCCAAGGCTCCTTCATTGGAATTTCAACATCAACAACAGAGTATTTTTGTATGCATGTATGTATACATGCAGATTTGTATGTTTTGTTTTATGTATATCTTCTCATGCATATATTTGCATATCTAGACGTGCATATATGCATACTTAAGTGATAAACTTCAAGAAAGTTTTACAGATTTTAACAGTTCGAATGAGGGATTGGATCTGTAGTCTTCGAATCAACTTTCTCCTTTCTGGTTTTGGGAAGCCTAATTTCTCAAAAGTGGTATTTAAGCAGTGTGTTACATATCTTAGTGCCCCAATAATTACAGGTATAAACCTGAACTCGTAATCTGGATAGAATAACTGCAGATTTCTCAATAATTCAGCATAGGTATTCTCTTTTTCACTGATCTTCAGATGTATGTATGTGTATGTATGCATGCATGTATTATGTATGTATGTATGCATGCATTCATTCATACATGCATGTATGTATGTACGTAGGATAGGCTTCTTTCAGTTTCCACCTACCAAATTCACTCATAGGGTTTTGGTCAGCTCAGAACAATGGTAGAAGACACTTCCCTAGGGTCCCACACAAGAGATGGATGAGGAAGGGGGCTTTCTGTGTAAAAAAAACAAACAAACAGAAGATGAGAGTCTGGACTCTAAAAATCAATCTTGCTTGTTATTCTTTTTTTTTGATTTGAAAAGTTTTGAGAGTAAACCTGCTCTAAATAGGAATGTTCAACTGTTTATTTGTGTAGTATAACCAGATCACTTCCAATACTAACCATATAGTCATCTTTACATTCTGAGATAGGATCAGACAAATACTTTGGATAAGGATTGAGTGTAACCTCAGCATAGCTAAAAAAGAGAAAATATATGATATATATTATATATATAAACTGACAGGAAGATACACACACACACACACACACATTTAAGCAAGATTATATATAAATAAAATAACAGAAATCAAACACCGAAGATGCAAAGAGCAACTTGCCATCCCCCCTCCCCCAACCCTAACTCTCCCCTGATATAAATATTCCCAGCACTCTTCTACATCACCCTTGGCCTGAACAGCCACCCTCAGGCACCAGCACCCTTCGCACTCATCTAGATGAAGAGGCTCAATCACTGGCTACAGATCTGCTACTTGAATACAAGTTAATGCCGACAATATACCTAGAGTTCTTTTTATCATACTCACCTGATGAAATGCATCTGCCAGTATTGCTGAATAGTAGTAATTAACACACTTTGTTGTTTGTAATACATCCAATCATGAACAGCTGATAGTGAGGTATCAAAACAATTGTAATAAAGTATGATCAATCCATTTTCTCTTTATAAACTCTATGAATATTTACAGATTTCCACATGTACATCCAGTGAAAGGCTATCTCCAGAAAACTGGAAAATGCAGAAATCCAGGACACTTCTAGTTCCAAGCTCACTGGATAATTGGTCTAGCATTGTATTGGGTTGTCACATAAGTTTGTTTGTTTGTTTTTTTTCTATTTATTTTAATCCTTTCAAATGTTATTTAAATTACCATGAAAAATATTCTAACATAGTGTTTTATGATCTTTTTTTAGCAGCTCTATTTTTCCCCATACAACTTTTGGTTATCATTTTTGAAATTTGAATAAATTTTACTTTATTTCAGAAATATGATCTGGGATGTGAATAAGAAAAAAAGAATTGAAAGAATTTATCTGGCAATCCAGTGTATCTAAATTTGTAGAACTATGCAAGCCATTCAAGCAGAGATTAATAATTAAATGAATATTTTCATTGTACTATTTTCTTTTTCTTTTTAGCACCATTCTTCCTCTAGAACTTTTATTTATCATTTTTGATATTTGAATAAGTTTTACCTTATTGCAAAAATATGATGATAGGGTGTAAAAAGAAAACTTTATCTGTACAGTATAGTACAAGTTATTAATTAAATAAATTCAGAGGAATATTCCCCACTACCAACGTACACAATCCCACACCATTAAGAAAACCAATAACCCTAAAACAACTCTCAGTTGAACAATCAATCATTCATTTAATTTAAAAAAATGCTTATAACTCACCCATATCCTGTGCCTTTTTTGGGTGGATTCGTGAAAATATTTCTTGAAGATGGTTTGAAGGGTGGTGCAGGCTTTGGTGTTGGACTCAGAGCAGGAATTGGACCACCAATTGTTCCATAGTAAGAACCAACTCCACAACTGAAGCAAATGATATGTGGTAATAATAAACGTCTAATTAATAACAGAAACTGATCTAAGGGAAATTACTCTAGACAGCCAATATCGATTTCGAAAATTCAGGTTGGTAGTTAATAGAATTATTTCCATTGTTCCGTAAAATTTCCTAGTGTTGTGTAGAAAATAGCTTCACAACCAAATGGTTCTGGGTTCAGTACTACGATGTGATACCTTCAGCAAGCGTCTTCTACTATAACCCCGGCCTGACCAAAACTTTATGAGAGGATCTGATAAATAGATGCTGAAAGAAGCCTGTCCTATATATATAAAGAATGCAAAAAATGGGACAAGGACGTAACAGGTGGCAACAAAACATCCAGACAGTTAGATGATACAAAAAGGGACAAGAAAATACAAGGACAGGTCATTTTTGTTGTGATGTTGAGAGATTAACAGAGAATGCAGGCAAGGAGGAGGAGGAAGTAAAGCACATTCTCAAAGTAACACAAATAAAATATTACTCACGATGTTTTAAATCCACTACTTGGAATGAATTCCTTTCCCAGGTTTTTCTTAGACTCTTTCTGACTGTATTGGCGTGCCAACCTTACTGGATCACAATAAGCTTCCCCTTCCATGATACGGGAAAATGTATCCGTAAAATAACCAGCTTGTGTAGCAGATATTTTTTTCACACCAGGAACATAAAAATTTTTACCTTTTATGTGTGGACCTTTGAAACAAAAGTAGGATAAAAACAATAATAATAACAATAATAATGATGATGATTTCAAATTTTGGCACAAGGTTAGCAGTTATGTGGGGAGAGGATTAGTCATTTGCATTGACCCCAATTCTCAAATAGTACTTATTTTTATCAACATTGAAAGAAGAGATGCAAACTCAACCTTGGTGGAGTTTGAACTCAGAATGAGAAGAGTTGCAAGAAATACTGCTAAGCATTTTGTCTGACACACTAACGATTTTGCCAGCTCTGCACCTAAATAATGATAATAATAATAATCCTTTCTACTATAGGAAAAAGACCTGAAAATTTTGTGGGATGGTGGGGGGAGGCTAATTGGTTTATTTGACCCCAGTACTTAACTAGTACTTCCTTTACCAACTCCAAAGAAGAAATACCATTAAGCATTTTGTCTGGCATGCTAACAATTCTACCAGCTCACCACTAATTAATATTAATATAATAACAACAACAACAATAATAATGTTGCTGTTGTGTTGAGGAAGAAACATGCCTAGGTACAAGGGAGGAAGAGGCTTCATAACATGAAAGATCTGTGCTGTGAATGAGAAAAACAGTCTGGGATGGTACGTTGAACAGCAGATTGAAGCCTTGCTTGTTGCATGTTTGAAATAGCAACATGATACCTACCAAAAATGTGACACATTCAAAGACATTTAAAAAAACAAGATGAAGAACAAAGATTAAATAACTGGAAAATGAAAACAATGCATAGGTAATACTTCAGATAAATTGAAGGTCATTGACAAGACCAACACTTGGAGGTGGCTAAGAAAAAGTGATCCGAAAGGATGCATTGAGGCATTGATATGCAGCACTCAGGAAGAAGCTCTGAGAACTAATTACACCAAACTCGAAATAGTTAAGAGCAGTGAATTTCCCCTTTGTAGGATGTGTGACAAGAAAAACGAAACAATACCACATGTTGTGAGTGGGTGTAGCAAATTGGCCCCAAAAGAATACAAAAGGTGGCATAATAATGTGGCTAAGTTTGTTCACTGGAGGTTGTGTGAGAAATATAGTCTTTAGAAAAACACAGAAATGGTGTGAACATGAGCCAGAAGACATCACTAAGAATACTGAATATAATATCTTGTGGGATTTTACAATCCAATGTGACTCTCTAATAGATGCTCAACGACCAGACATTGCTGTAGTAAATAAAAGGGAAAAGAAAACTAAGATTATAGATGTTGTTGTACCAGGGGATACAGACGAGCTAGAAAAGGTGAAAAAATACAAGTTACTAAAAGATAAATTTACAAGACAGTGGGCAATGAAGAGAATAACTGTCATCCAGTAGTTGTAGGGGTACTGACAGCACTAACAATGAAGTTTGAGAAATATGTCAGAGAAATTGGAATTGACATGATGGTAGAGCATGCTCAAAAAACTGCTCTACTCGGGACAGTGAAGATTTTGAGATTGATATTTAGGAGTTATATAAAAAATAGCTTCCTTCAGATGTGCCACCACAGCAACAAGTGCCTGAAAATGTAAACATATGGACTGCAATGCCTCTATACAAGAACGGCAAACCTGTGAGTGAAATTTTGATCACATATTAATCACATATGCATTCATTCATATCTATACAAGTACTCTCTATATATGCACATTGCTCTTTCTTCTTGGTCTCTCACTTAAACATCAATAATAATTATAAATACCCAAGAAACATCAGCACATGTCCATGGGCAGTGTTCAGTCAAAAAGAAAATGCTGTAACCCATCTCTTCATGTCACTGCCCAAACAAATAACAAAATAAAAAAAAAAAAGAACGATGGACAGATACTGTGAAATGGTTGATTTATGATTTACACACACTACTATGCAACACTTCTCCCAAAAACATACGGGTATAAACTCATACAGTAAATACCCAATAAATTAAACAAAGCCCACAACATGCACCATAGAAGTCTGATACCCAACAGAAGAAAAGAACCAGCACTGCACAAACAACACACAATACAAAAACTAATACAACAAAGGACTAAAACCAAACCCCACAACATATATATGAATTCGATTAGAGGTTGTGTTAACCTCATGAAAGGATGGTTTCATCCAAGGAAATACTGGTTCACCACCTAGTATTTTGGGGGAATTAATTTCCTAAAAATAATAGGTATATATATATATATATATATATATATATATATATATATATGGGCAAGTGTCTTCTATTATAGCGTCGGGCCGACCAAAGCCTTGTGAGTGGATTTGGTAGACGGAAACTGAAAGAAGCCCGTCGTATATATGTATGTATATGTATGTGTGTGTTTGTGTGTCTGTGTTTGTCCCCCCTAGCATTGCTTGACAACCGATGGTGGTGTGCTTACGTCCCCCGTAACTTAGCGGTTTAGCAAAAGAGATCGATAGAATAAGTACTAGGCTTACAAAGAATAAGCCCTGGGGTCGATTTTCTAAAGGCGGTGCTCCAGCATGGCCGCAGTCAAATGACTGAAACAAGTAAAAGAGAGTAAAGAGAGTATACATACATACATGATGGCCATCCACTCGTGACCGAGGAAGACCATTGCCGACCTTCAGGAACATTGTGCGCTCTAGTACTAACTTACATGAGCCCTGCTCTTGATAAGCACACACGACCGCAGACATTGCAGATTAAGCTTTCCCCATTCACTATACGAGCTGTGCACTTTCGCGCAGCTCGCTTGAGTTCTTCATGCTGGATACGTGCTCTCTCAAAAGTTTTGATCCCCTCCTTAACCTGCTTCCTCCATCTGTGGAGATGACAGGCATTGTTCTCCCAGTCAGTGTCCTGCATATCACAGGCCTTTAATGAGGACTTGACACAGTCCTTAAAGCGCAGCCTTGGCTTCTGCCGGAGTCTCCTTCCATTCACAAGTTCTCCATAGAGCATCTGCTTAGGAATCCTGCTATCCTTTATTCTAATAAAGTGTCCAGTCCAGAGTAACCGATGCTTGTGCACCATCACCTCAATACTCAGGATATCAGCTGTCCTCAGGATCTGTGTGTCTGGAATCCTTGAGGTCCAGCCAACATTGAGAATGTGCCTGAGACATCTCTGATGAAAGCGTTCAAGGACCCTTACCTGACGTTTGTACAGAGTCCATGTTTCACACGAGTAGCGGAGCGACATTAGTACACAAGCACGGTACACAGCAACTTTTGTTTGCCTTGTTATGCCATGCTGGGACCAGACACGAGACTGAAGAGACCGGAAGGAATTAGTTGCTCTCTGCAACCTGAAACATATTTCCTCATCCAGGGAGCAAGAATGGCTGAGTGTGCTACCCAGGTAGACAAACTTGTCTACTACCTTCAGAATTGTTCCTTCAACCAAGATAGCTGGTTTCACATATGGATTTCCTGGTGCAGGCTGGAACATTATAACAGTCTTGTCCAGGCTAATGCTAAGTCCAAATGCCTTGCAAGAAGCAGAAATACAATTCATGAGTATTTGCATGTCATCCACTGTATGAGTGACCAAGTCACAGTCATCTGCATAAAGGAGGTCACGAATAATAGACTGGAGAACCTTTGAATTGGCAGCAAATCGGC
>NC_142952.1:0-82500 GCF_046866305.1 Octopus bimaculoides | reverse complement strand
TATATATATATATATATATATATATATATATATATATATATATATATATTCGTTTATATTTATATAAGGGCATTACTACAGAATAATGCCACACACTAGACTTCCCAAATAAACACATTTTATTACCGAATGCGAGAAAAAGCAACTCTTAAAAAAACCAACCTTTTTTTTAAAAAATGAACTCAACTATACATCGACCAATTTCACGATTACCAGAATGAAATCTAGCATTTGGTCGTCAGTATGGTACGGTCTGATAAAATTCTTGTAAAAGGTTTTTATCCCATTATTGAATATATATATATATATATACGTGTGTGTGTCTGTGTGTATTTGTTCCCCCACTATCGCTTCACAACCGATATTAGTGTGTCTACGTCCCCGTAACTTTAGCGGTTCGGCAAAACAGAGCGATAAAAGAACAAACGTAAGTACGTACTAACGAACTTACCGACCCACGAACAAGCGTACGTGCGTACGCAGGAAGGAACGAAAGAAAGGACGAACGAGCAAACGAAAACGTACGAACGATTGAATGAAAAATCGAACGTACGTACGTAGGAACGAGCGTACGTACGTAAGTATGTACATAGGCAAGAAATATCAAACGAACGTACGCACGCACAAACGAACGAACGTATGAACGATCGAACAAACGTACGAAAAAACGATCGAACGAACGTACGTACATATGTCTATACGTATGAACGAACGTATATTCGTACGTACATATGAATGAACGTACGAACAAACAAAGGAACGTACGTAAGTACGAAAAAAACCGAACGAACAAAGAAATGAACGTTCGTATATACGAACGAAAGAACGATCGAAAGTACGAACGAACGTACGTAAGTAGGTACATATGTACGTACGAACAAACTAACGTACGTACAGATAAACGAAGGAACAAACGAACGAACGAATAGACGAAGGTGCGTACATACAACCTACGTGCGAAAGAATGAACTAACGAACGTACGTAGTATGTACATAAGAACGTGCGAACGAAAGAAAGACCGTACGAACGAACGATAGAACGAATGAACGTACGTAAGTACGTACGAACGAACGTACCTACGTAAGTACGAAAGAACGAACGTAACTGCTTACGTCCGTTCGTACGATCTAATGTATGTACGAACAAATAAACGTACGTAAGTACGTACGAACGAAAGGAATGAACGAAATAAAATCGAACGAACAATTTTCCGAACAAATGTACGTACATACATATGAACAAGCGTACGTACGTACGCAGGAACGAACGAAAGTACGTAAATACGTACGTACGAAAGAACGAACGTACGTACGTAGGTACCTACGTACGAACGAAAGAACTAACGAACGTATGTACATACGTACGTACGTACGAAGGAAAGAACGATTGAACGAACGAACGTACGAAAACAAAACGAACAAAGAAATGAATGTACGAAAGATCGATCGAATGTACGTACGAACGAACGTACGTAAGTAGGTATATATGTACGTACGTATGAACGAACGAACAAACTAACGTACGTACGAACGAACGATAGAACGAAAGAACGTAAGAAAGAACGAATGATCGATCGAACGGACGAAGGAACGTACGTACGTAGGTTTGTACGTCGGCACGAGATATCGAACGAACAAGCGAATGAACGTACGTACGAACGAGCGAACGAACAAAATGCACGAACGTACGTAGGTCCGAACGAACGAAACTATGTACGAACGAACGAAAGAATGAACGTACGTAAGTACGTATGAACGATCGAAAGAACGAACAAACGAAAGAACTAGTGAACGAACGTATCTGCGTACGAACGTACCTTACGTCCATACGTACGAATGAACGAACGTACGTACGTACGTAAGAATGACTGATCGAACGAACATACGTACGTACGAATGAGCGAACGAATTAAATGAACGGACTAACGAACGAACGTTCGTATGTTCGTACGTACATATGTATGAATGAACGAACGAAAGAACTAACGAGGGAACGAACGAACGTATGTACGTACGTAAGTACGTACGAACGAACGAACGTGCGTACATACGTCCGTATGTAAGAACGGGCGAACGAAGGTACGTACATACAACGAACGTACGTACGAGCGAAAGAACGAACGTGCGTACGAACGAACGTACGTCCGAACGTAGGTACGTACGAACGTACGTAGTACGTACATAAGAACGAACGAACGTACGCACGTGCGAACGGAAGAAAAATCGAACAAACGAACATACGTACGAACGAACGTACGTACATAAATCTGTACGTAGGAACGAGCGAACGAACGAAATTATGGAGCGAACGAAAGAACGAACGTATATACGTAAGAATGAACGTACGTACGTACGAAAGTAAGAACGTAATTACGTACGTACGTACGAACGAAAGAAAGAACGTACATACGTACGAAAGTACGAACGTAATTACGTACGTACGAACGAATGAACGAACGAACGTACGTACGTACGAACGAACGAACGAAAGAACGATCGAACGAACGAACGTAAGTACGAACGTACGCACGTACGTACGTAGGAACGAACGAACGAATGAACGAGCGAACGAACGTACGCACGTATGTACGTACGTATGTACGTACGTACGAAACAACGAACGAACGAATGAAAGAACGTACGTACGTGCGTACGAACAAACGAACGAACGAATAAACGAAAGAAGGAACGAACTATCGAACAAACGAATTAACGAACAAACGTAGGTACATACGTACGAACTAACGAACAACCGTACGTACGAAGGAACAAACGAACGAACGAACGTACGTATGTATGTAGGAACGAACGAACAATTGAACCAACAAACGAAAGAAGTAACGAACGAAGGAACAAAAGAACGAACTAACGAACGAAAGTACGAACAAACGAACGAAAGAACTAACGAATGAGGGAACGAACGAACGTCCGAACTATGTACGTACGTAAGAACGAACGAACAAACGATCGAACAAACGAACAAAGAAACGGACGAACGTAAGTAGGTACATATGTACGTACGAACAAACTAACGAAGGAACGAACGAAATAATGTACGTACAAAGGAATGAACATACGTAAGTACGAACTCACGTACGTACGAAATAACGAATTTACTAACGAACGTAAGTACTTACAATGAACAAACGAATGAACGTACGTACGCAAGTACGAACGAACGAACTTACGATCGAACGAACTTACGTACGTATCTATGGACGATCGAAAGAACAAAAGAACGAACGTTCCTTACGTCCGTACGTACGTAAAAATGACTGATCGATCGAACAAATGTAAGTACGAACGAACTTACCGACCTACGTACGAACGTATGTACGTACGTATATACGAACTAACGAACCAGCGAAAGAATTAACGAAGGAATGAACGAATTACCGAACAAATGTACGTACGAACAAGCGTACGTACGTACGCAGGAACGAACGAAAGTAGTAAATAGTACGAACGAGCGAACAAACGTAAGTACATACTAACGAACTTACCGACCTACGGACGTGCGTACGTATATACGAACGAACGAACAAAAGAATTAACGAAGGAATGAACGGAAGAAAAATCGAACGAACGAATTACCGAACAAATGTACGTACGTACGAACAAGCATACGTACGTACGCAGGAACGAACGAAAGCATGTAAATACGTACGTACGAACGACCTAAAGAATGAACGTACGTACGAACGAACGTATGTACGTACGAACGAACATATATACGTACGAACGAAAAAATGAACAAACGATCGAATGAACGAACGTACGTAAGTAGGTACGTACGTATGAACGAACGAACAAACTAACGAACGTAAGTACGTACGAATGATCAATCCAACGTATGTACGTAGGTTTGTACGTCGGCACGAAATATCGAACGAAGGAACGAACGTACGTGCGAGCGAACGAAAGAATGAACGTACGTACGAACGTAAGTAAATACGAAAGAACGAAGGTACGTACGTATGTACGAACGAACAAACGAAAGTGCGAACGATCGTACGTACGTACGTACGTACGTACGGAAGAACGAAACAAACGAACGAAGGTACATACGAAAGAAAGGAAGAACGAGCAAACGAAAACGTACGAACGAACGAATGAAAAATCGAACGAATGAAAAATCGAACGAATGAAAAATCGAACGTACGTACGAAGGAACGAATAGCACGAACGTACGTACGTATGTACATAGGCAAGAAATATCAAACGAACGTACGCACACACAAACGTATGAACGATCGAACAAACTTACGTACGAATGAACGAACAAACGAATGAACGTACGAAAGAACGATCGAACGAACGTACGTACATAGTCTATACGTATGAACGAACGAATGGAACAAACGTATGTTCGTACGTACATATTTATGAATGAACGAACGTACGTATGTTCGTACGCACATATGTATGAATAAACGAAGGAATGTACGTAAGTACGTACGAACGAACGATCGAACAAACGTACGAACGAACAAAGGAACGGACGAACGTACGTAAGTACGTAAAAAAAAACGAGCGAACAAAGAAATGAACGTATGTATGTACGAACAAAAGAACGATCGAAAGTACGAATGAACGTTCGTATGTATGTACGTACGAACAGACGTACGTAAGTAGGTACATATGTACGTACGTACGAACGAAAGAAAGAAAGATCAACGAATAGACGAAGGTACGTACATACAACCTAAGTGAGAACGAATGAAAGAATGAACTAACGAACGAACGTACGAGGTACGTACATAAGAACGTGCGTACGAACGAACGTGCGTGCGAACAAACTACGTACGAACAAACGATAGAACGAATGAATGTACGTACGTACGTAAGTAAGTACGTACGAACGAACGTACGTCCGAAAGAAAGAACGTAACTGCTTACGTCCGTTCGTACGAACAAACGAACCAATGTATGTACGAAAGAACGTAAGAACGAACTAACAAATGAACGTACGTAAGTGCGAACGAACTCACGTACGTGCGTACGTACAAAATAACGAACGAACGAACGAAGAAACCTGACGAACATATGTACATACGTACGTACGAATGAACTTACATACGAATGAACGATCGAAAGAACGAACTTACGTACGTACGTACGTACCGAAGAATAAATGATCAAACGAACATACGTATGTACGAACGATCGAACAAACGTAAGTACGTACGAACGAACGAACAAAGAAATGAACGTACGTATGTACGAACGAACAGACGAACGAAAGAACGATCGAAAGTGCGAAAGAACGAACGATCGAATGAACGAACGTACGTATGTACGTACGAACGAACGCACGTAAATAGGTACATATGTACATACGTACGTACGTATGAACGAACGAACAAACTAACGAACGTACGTACGAACGAACGAACGATTGAACGAAAGAACGTACGTACATACGAAAAAACAAACGAACGAATGAACGAACGTACGTACGTACAAACGAAAGATCGATCAAACGGACGAAGGAACGAACGAACGTACGTACCTAGGTTTGTACGTCGGCACGAGATATGGAACGAACAAATGAACGAATGAACGAACAAGCGAATGAACGTCCGAAAGAACGAAGGAACATACGTACGCACAAAGGAACGAACGTACGTAAGTACGTACGAACAAACGAACGTACGTACGAACGAGCGAACGACAAAAATGAAGGAACGGACGTACGTCCGAAAGAACGTACGAACGAACGAAACTATGTACGTACGTACGAACGAAAGAACGTACATACGTACGAACGAACTAACGTACATACGTTACGAACAAAGGAACGAACGAAAGAATGAACGGACGTAAGTACGTACGAACGAAGGAACGAACGTACGCAAGTAAGTACGTACGAACGAACAATCGAAAGAACGAACATGCGTACGTACGAAGGGACGAACATACGTACGTATGTACGAAAGAATCTAACATACGTACGTACCTATGTACGTACGAACGAACGAACGAACGAACGAAGGTGCGAACGTACGAACGATCGTACGCACGTAAAGAAGAACGAAACAAACGAACGAAGAACAAACGATCGAACGAAACAAACAAACGAACGAACGAGCAAACGAAAGAACGTACGTACGTACGAGTGAACGAACGAACGAACGAAAGAACGAATGAACAAACGAACGAACGAATGAAAATCGAAAATACATACGTACGTACGTAGAAACGAACGATAGAACGTACGTACGTAAGTATATACATAGGCAAAAAATATCAAACGAACTTACGCACGCACAAACGAATGAACGAACGTACAAACGTACGAAGGAACGAACGATCGAACGAAACAAACAAACGAAAGAACGAACGAAAGAACGATCGAGCAAACGAAAGAACGTACGTACGTACGTAGAAACGAACGATAGAACGTACGTACGTAAGTATATACATAGGCAAAAAATATCAAACGAACTTACGCACGCACAAACGAATGAACGAACGTACAAACGTACGAAGGAACGAACGATCGAACGAAACAAACAAACGAAAGAACGAACGAAAGAACGATCGAGCAAACGAAAGAACGTACGTACGTACGAACGAATGAATGAAAAATCGAACGTATATACGTACGTACGTAGGAACGAACGAACGAACGACGCACTCACAAACGAACGAACGAATGAACGTATGTACGTACGATGGAACGAATGAACGTAGGTACGTAAGTACGTACGTGCGTACGTACGAACGATGGAACGAACGAACGTACGAAAAAACGATCAAACGAAGGAACGTACGTACATGCGTCTATACGTATGAACGAAAGAACGAACGAACGTACGTACGTACGAATGAACGTACGTACGTACGCACGTACGAACGAACGAACGAAACGAGCGAACGAACGAACAAACGACATAACGTTTGAACGAACGAACGAACAAACGTGCGAACAAAGAAACGGACAAACGTATTTACATACGTACGAACGAAAGAAAGAACGAACGAACGTACGTACGCAAAAAAAACAACAACGAACAAAGAAATGAACGTACGTATGTACGATCGAACAAACGAACGAACAAACTAACGCACGTACGTACGAACGAACGAACAAATGAACGTACGTAAGTACGAACGAACTCACGTACGTGCGTACGTACGTACGAAATTACGAACGATCGAACGAACAAAACAACGTACGTACGTACGAACGAACGTACCTACGTAAGTACGATTGAACGAAGTACGTACGTACGTAAGAACGAACGAAGTACGTACGTAAGTACGTACGATCGAACGAACGTACATACGTACGAACGAACTTACCGACCTGAGTACGAACGAATGCACGTACGTAAGTACGTATATACGAACATACGTACGTGCAAACGAACGAAAGAATTAACGAAGGAATGAACGAAAGAAAATCCAACGAACAATTTTCCGAACAAATGTACGTACATACGTACGAACAAGCGTACGTAAGTACGCAGGAACGAACGAAAGTACGTAAATACGTACGTAGAAACGAACGAAAGATCGAAAGAACGAACATACGTGCGTAGGTACCTACGGACGAACGAACGAACTAACGAACGAACGTCCGTACGTATGTACGTACGATCGAACGAACGAACGAACGAACAAAGAAACGCAAGAACGTATGTACATACGTACGTACGAACGTAAGAACGATTGAACGAACGAACGTACGAAAACAAAACGAACGAACAAAGAAATGAATGGACGAAAGAACGATCGAAAGTACGAATGAACGAATGTACGTACGAACGAACGTACGTAAATAGGTACATATGTATGTAAGTACGTACGTATGAGCAAACGAACAAACTAACGAAGGTACGTAGGAACGAACGAACGATTGAGCGAAAGAACGTACGTAAGTACGAAAGAACAAACGAACGAATGATCAATCGAACGGACGAAGGAACGTACGTACGTAGGTTTGTACGTCGGCACGAGATATCGAACGAACGTACGTAAGTACGAACAAACGAACGAAAGAACTATCGAAAGTAGGAACGAACGAACGATCAAACGAGCGAATGAACGAACGTTCGTATGGATGTACGTACGAACGAACGAACGTACGTAAGTAGGTACATATGTATGTACGTACGCACGTACAAACGAACGAACAAACGAACAAATTAACGAACGTACGCACGTACGTACGGACGTACGAACGAACGATTGAACGAAAGAACGAACGTACGTAAGAACGAACGAACAAGCGAACGAACGAAGGAACAAACGAACGAAAGAACGAACGTAGGTACGTAGGAAGGAACGAATGAAATTACGTACGTCCGTAGTACGTACGTAAGAACGAACAAACGAACGAACGTACGTACGAACAAAAGAAAGGTCGAACGAACAGATAACGGAACGTACGTACGAACGAGCGAATGAAGGAACATGCGTACATACGTCCGTACGTACGAACGAACGAACGACCGAAGGTACGTACATACAACGAACGGATGAACGTACGTACGTACGAACGAACGAGCAATAGAATGAACTAACGAATGAACGTACTTAGGAACGTGCGTACGTACGTACGAACGAACGAACTAACGTACGTACGTAAGAACGAACGAAATTAAGGAACGAATGAACGAAAGAAAGAACGAACGAACGAATGAACGAACGAATGAAAGAACAAAGAAACGAATGAACGTACGTACTTACGTATGAACGAAAGAACGAACGTATGTGCGAAAGTACGAACGAACGAAGGTACGTACGTGCGTACGTAAGTACGAACAAACGAACGTAATTACGTACGTACGAAAGAACGTACGTACGAACGAACGAACGAACGTACAAACGTCCGTATGTACGTACCAACGAAGGAACGAACGAACGAACATACGCACGTAGGAACGAACGAACGAACGAATGTACGCACATATGTACGTTCGTACGAAACAACGAACAAACGAATGAAAGTACGTAATTACGTACGTACGAAAAAAAGAACGAAAGAATTAACGAACGAACGAATGAACGAAAGAAGGACGAACGATCGAACAAACGAATTAACTAACAAATGTAAGTACATACGTACGAACAAACGAACTAACGAAAAAACGAGCGAACGAAAGAACTAACAAACGAACGAACGAACGAACGAACGTACGTACGTGCGTACGTACGAAAGAGCGAACAAACGAACGAAAGAACGAAACAACGAACAAACGAACGTACGTTTGTACTTATTTTCATACGTACGAATGAACGAATGAACGAAAGAACGAAAGAAAAATCGAAAGTACGAATGAACGGACAAACGAACGATCCAATGAACGAATGAACAAACGTACGTAAGTAGGTACATATGTACGTGCGTACGTACGAACGAACGGACAAACAAACAAACTAACGAACGTACTCTCGTACCTACGAACGAACGAACGGACGTACGGACGGACGTACGGACGGACGTACGGACGGACGTACGTACGTACGACCGAACGAACAAACGAACGAACGAAGGAACAAACGAAAGAACGAACGTACATATACACCACCACTACCTCCACCGCCTTCATACACCACCACCACCACCGCACTCTTACAACACCACCACCACCTCCGCCGCCCTCATACACCACCACCAGCACCTCCGCCGCCCTCTTAAACCACCACCACCTCCTCAGCCGCCCTCTTAAACCACCACTACGTCCACCGCCCTCTTATACCAACACCACCATGTCCACCGCCCTCTTACACCACCACAACCACATCCGCCGCCCTCATACAAAACCACCACCAGCTCAGCCGCCCTCAGAGGCCACCACCACCACCTCCACCGCCCTCTTATACCACCCTCTTACACCACCACCTCCGCCGACCTCATACACCACCACCACCTCCACCGCCCTCTTACACCACCACTACCGCCGCCGCCCTCATACACCACCACCGCCTCCAACGCCTTCATACACAACCACCACCTCCGCCGCTCTCTTACACCACCACCACAACCTCCGCCAACCTCACACACCACCACCACCACATCCGCCGCTCTCTTACACCACCACCAACTCCTCCGCCGCCTTCATACACCACCACCGCCAACTCGGCCTCACTCATACACCACCACCACCACCACCACCTCCGCCGCCCTCTTACACCACCACCACAACCTCCGCAGCCCTCATACACAACCACCACCTCCTCCGCCCTCATACACCACCGCCACCTCCGACGCCCTCATACACAACCACCACCACCGCCGCCGACGTCTTACACCACCACCACCTCAACCGCCCGCATACACCACCAACATCGCCACCGCCGCCCTCTTACACCACCACCTCCGCCGCCCTCATACAAAACCGTCAAACGACGATTTACTCCTTTCACTCGCAGGGAACGACGATTTACTCCTCGCACTCGCAGGGAACGACGATTTACTCCTCCCACTCGCAGGGAACGAAGATTTATTCCTCGCACTCGCAGGGAACGACGATTTACTCCTCGCACTCGCAAGGAACGACGTTTTACTCCTCGCACTCGCAGGGAACGACGATTTACTCTCCGCACTCGCAGGGAACGACGATTTAAACCTCTCACTCGCATGGAATGACGATTTATTCCTCACACTCAGGGAAGGACGATCTACTACTCTAAATCGCAGGGAACGACGATTTACGCCTCTCCCTCGCAGGGAACGACGATTTACTCCACTCAAACGAAAGGAACGACGATTTCCTCCCCTTGCTCGCAAGGAAAGACGATTTACTCTCCGCACTCGCAGGGAACGTCAATTTACGCTCCGCACTCACAGTGAACGACAATTTACACTCCACACGCGTAGGGAACGATGATATACGCCTCTCTCTCACAGGGAACGAAGATTTACTCCTCTCAATCGCAGGGAACGACGATTTACACTCCACACTCGCAGGAAACGACGATTTACGACTCTCCCACGCAGGGAACGACGATTTACGCCTCTAACCCGCAGGGAACGACAATTTACTCTCCGCAAACGCAGGCAACGACGATTTACTCTCCGCGCTTGCAGGGAACGACGATTTACTCTCCGTACATGCAGAGAACGACAATTTACTCTCCGCACACGCAAAGAACGACAATTTACTCTCCTCAGTCGCAGAAAACAAAAATTTACTCTGCGCACCCGCAGGGAACGACAATTTACAATCTGCACAAGCAGGGAACGACAATTTACTCTCCGCACTCGCAGGGAACGACGATTTACGCCTCTCCCTCGCAGGGAACGATGATTTACTCCTCTCAAACGCAGGGAACGACAATTTACTCTCCGCACACGCAAAGAACGACAATTTACTCTCCGCACTCGCAGAAAACGACAATTTACTCTCCGCACTCGCAGAAAACGACAATTTAATCTCCGCACTCGCAGAGAACGACGATTTACGCCTCTCCCTCGCAGGGAACGACAATTTACTCTCCGCAATCACACGCAACGACGATTTACTCACCGCACTTACAGGGAACGACGATTTACTCTCCGCACACGCAGGAACGACAATTTACTCTCCGCACACGCAAAGAACGACAATTTACTCTCCGCACTCGCCGAAAACGACAATTTACTCTCCGCACTCGCAGGGAACGACAATTTACTCTCCGCACACGCAGAGAACGATAATTTAGTCTCCGCACTCGCAGAAAACGACAATTTACTCTCCGAACTCGTAGGGAACGACAATTTACTCTCCGCACTCGCAGGGAACGACGATTTACGCCTCTCCCTCGCAGGGAACGACCATTTACTCATCTCAAACGCAGTGTACGACGATTTACGCCTCTCAAACACAGGGAACGACGATTTACTCCTCTCAAACGCAGGGAACGACGATTTACTCTCTGCACTCGCAGGAAACGACGATTTACGACTCTCCCACGCAGGGAACGACGATTTCTTCCCGTTACTCGCAGGGAAAGACGATTTACTCCCCGCACACGCAAGGAACGACAATGTACTTCCCGCACTCGCAGGGAACGCACATTTACTCTCCGCACTCGCAGGAAACGACGATTTACGACTCTCCCACGAAGGGAACGACGATTTACGCTCCTAACCCTCAGGGAACGACGATTTATCCCTCTCAATCGCAGGGAACGACGATTTACTCCCCGCACTCGCAGGAAACGACGATTTACTCTCCTCACTCGAAGGGAACGACGATTTACTGTTCGCACTCGCAGGGAACGACGATTTACTCCCCGCACTCGCAGGAAACGACGATTTACTCTCCTCACTCGAAGGGAACGACGATTTACTGTTCGCACTCGCAGGGAACGACGATTTACTCCCCGCACTCGCAGGAAACGACGATTTACTCTCCTCACTCGCAGGGAACGAAGATTTACTCCTCTCAATCGCAGGGAACGACAATTTACTCACCGCACTTGCAGGGAACGTCAATTTACGCTCCGCACTCACAGTGAACGACAATTTACACTCCACACGCGTAGGGAACGATGATATACGCCTCTCTCTCACAAGGAACGAAGATTTACTCCTCTCAATCGCAGGGAACGACGATTTACACTCCGCACTCGCAGGAAACGACGATTTACGACTCTCCCACGCAGGGAACGACGATTTACGCCTCTAACCCGCAGGGAACGACAATTTACTCTCCGCACACGTAGAGAACGACAATTTACTCTCCGCAATCGCAGGCAACGACGATTTACTCTCCGCACTTGCAGGGAACGACGATTTACTCTCCGTACATGCAGAGAACGACAATTTACTCTGCGCATCCGCAGGGAACGACAATTTACAATCTGCACAAGCAGGGAACGACAATTTACTCTACGCACTCGCAGGGAACGACGATTTACGCCTCTCCCTCGCAGGGAACGATGATTTACTCCTCTCAAACGCAGGGAACGACAATTTACTCTCCGTACACGCAAAGAACGACAATTTACTCTCCGCACTCGCAGAAAACGACAATTTACTCTACGCACCCGCAGAAAACGACAATTTACTGTCCGCACTCGTAGGGAACGACGATTTACGCCTCTCCCTCGCAGGGAACGACAATTTACTCTCCGCAATCGCACGCAACGACGATTTACTCACCGCACTTACAGGGAACGACGATTTACTCTCCGCACACGCAGAGAACGACAATTTACTCTCCGGACACGCAGGAACGACAGTTTACTGTCCGCACACGCAAAGAACGACAATTTACTCTCCGCACACGCAGAGAACGATAATTTAGTCTCCGCACTCGCAGAAAACGACAATTTACTCTCCGAACTCGTAGGGAACGACAATTTACTCTCCGCACTCGCAGGGAACGACGATTTACGCCTCTCCCTCGCAGGGAACGACCATTTACTCATCTCAAACGCAGTGTACGACGATTTACGCCTCTCAAACACAGGGAACGACGATTTACTCCTCTCAAACGCAGGGAACGACGATTTACTCCCCGCACACGCAGGGAACGACAATGTACTTCCCGCACTCGCAGGGAACGCACATTTACTCTCCGCACTCGCAGGGAACGACGATTTACGACTCTCCCACGAAGGGAACGACGATTTACGCTCCTAACCCTCAGGGAACGACGATTTATCCCTCTCAATCGCAGGGAACGACGATTTACTCCCCGCACTCGCAGGAAACGACGATTTACTCTCCTCACTCGCAGGGAACGAAGATTTACTCCTCTCAATCGCAGGGAACGACAATTTACTCACCGCACTTGCAGGGAACGTCAATTTACTCTCCGCAAAAGCAGGAACGACAATTTACTCTCCGCACACGCAAAAAACGACAATTTACTCTAGGCACTCGCAGAAAACGACAATTTACTCTCCGCACTCGAAGAAAACGACAATTTCCTTTCCGCACTCGCACGGAACGACGATTTACGCCTCTCCCTCGCAGGGAACGACAGTTTACTCTCTGCAATCGCAGGCAGCGACGATTTACTCACCGCACTTGCAGGGTACGACGATTTACTCTCCGCACACGCAGAGAATGACAATTTATTCTGCGCAGACGCAGGAACGACAATTTACTCTCCGCACTCGCAGAAAACGACAATTTACTCTACGCACCCGCAGAAAACGACAATTTACTGTCCGCACTCGCACGGAACGACGATTTACGCCTCTCCCTCGCAGGGAACGACAATTTACTCTCCGCAATCGCACGCAACGACGATTTACTCACCGCACTTACAGGGAACGACGATTTACTCTCCGCACACGCAGAGAGCGACAATTTACTCTCCGGACACGCAGGAACGACAATTTACTGTCCGCACACGCAAAGAACGACAATTTACACTCCGCACTCGCAGGGAACGACAATTTACTCTCCGCACACGCAGAGAACGATAATTTAGTCTCCGCACTCGCAGAAAACGACAATTTACTCTCCGAACTCGTAGGGAACGACAATTTACTCTCCGCACTCGCAGGGAACGACGATTTACGCCTCTCCCTCGCAGGGAACGACCATTTACTCATCTCAAACGCAGTGTACGACGATTTACGCCTCTCAAACACAGGGAACGACGATTTACTCCTCTCAAACGCAGGGAACGACGATTTACTCCCCGCACACGCAGGGAACGACAATGTACTTCCCGCACTCGCAGGGAACGCACATTTACTCTCCGCACTCGCAGGGAACGACGATTTACGACTCTCCGCACTCGCAGGGAACGACGATTTACGACTCTCCCACGAAGGGAACGACGATTTACGCTCCTAACCCTCAGGGAACGACGATTTATCCCTCTCAATCGCAGGGAACGACGATTTACTCCCCGCACTCGCAGGAAACGACGATTTACTCTCCTCACTCGCAGGGAACGAAGATTTACTCCTCTCAATCGCAGGGAACGACAATTTACTCACCGCACTTGCAGGGAACGTCAATTTACTCTCCGCAAAAGCAGGAACGACAATTTACTCTCCGCACACGCAAAGAACGACATTTTACTCTAGGCACTCGCAGAAAACGACAATTTACTCTCCGCACTCGCAGAAAACGACAATTTCCTTTCCGCACTCGCAGGGAGCGACGATTTACGCCTCTCCCTCGCAGGGAACGACAATTTACTCTCTGCAATCGCAGGCCGCGACGATTTACTCACCGCACTTGCAGGGTACGACGATTTACTCTCCGCACACGCAGAGAATGACAATTTATTCTGCGCAGACGCAGGAACGACAATTTACTCTCCGCACACGCAAATAACGACAATTTACGCTCCGTACTCGCAGAAAACGACAATTTCCTTTCCGCACTCGCAGGGAACGACGATTTACGCCTCTCCCTCGCAGGGAACGACAATTTACTCTCCGCAATCGCAGGCAACGACGATTTACTCACCGCACTTGCAGGGAACGACGATTTACTCTCCGCACACGCAGAGAGCGACAATTTACTCTCCGCACACGCAGGAACGACAATTTACTCTCCGCACACGCAGAGAACGACAATTTACTCTCCGCACTCGCAATAAACGACAATTTACTCTCCGCACTCGCAGGGAACGACAATTTACTCTCCGCACACGCAGAGAACGACAATTTATTCTCCGGACTCGCAGAAAACGACAATTTACTCTCCGCACTCGCAGGGAACGACAATTTACTCTCCGCAAACGCAGAGAACGACAACTTACTCTCCGCACTCGCAGGGAACGACGATTTACGCCTCTCCCTCGCAGGGAACGACGATTTACTCCTCTCAAACGCAGGGTACGACAATTTACTCTCCGCTCACGCAGGAACCATAATTTACTCTCCGCTCACGCAAAGAACGACAATTTACTCTCCGTACTCGCAGAAAACGACAATTTACTCTCCGCACACGCAGAGAACGACGATTTATTCTCCGGACTCGCAGAAAACGACAATTTACTCTCCGCACTCGCAGGGAATGACAATTTACTCTCCGCACACGCAGCATCGACAATTTACTCTCCGCACACGCAGAGAACAACACTTTACTCTCCGCACTCGCAGAAAACGACAATTTACACTCCACACTCGCAGGGAACGACAATTTATTCTCCGCACACGCAGAGAACGACAATTTACTCTCCTCACTCGTAGGGAACGACAGTTTACTCTCTGCACTCGAAGGAACGACAATATGCTCACCTCACTAGCAGGGAACAAGAATTTACTCTCCGCATTCGAAGGAACGACAATTTACTCTCCGCACTCGAACGAACGACAATTTACTCTCCGCACTCGCTAGAAACGACGATTTACTCTCCGCACTTACACGGAACGACAATTTACTCTCCGCATTTGCAGGGAACGACGATTTACTCTCCACACTCACAGGGAACGACGATTTACTCTCCGCACACGTAGGGAACGATAATGTACTCGCCGCAATCGCAGGCAACGACGATTAACTCTCCGCACTAGCAGTGAACGACGATTTACTGTCCGCACACGCAGAGAACGACAATTTACTCTCCGCACACGGAGGAACGACAATTTACTCTCCGCACTCGCCAAAAACGAAAATTTACTCTCCGCACTAACAGAAAACGTCAATTTAGTCTCCGCACTCGCAGAAAACGACAATTTACTCTCCGCACTCGCAGGGAACGACAATTTACTCTCCGCACTCGCAGAAAACGACAATTTACTCTCCCTACTCGTAGGGAACGACAATTTACTCTCCGCACTCGCCAAAAACGAAAATTTACTCTCCGCACTAACAGAGAACGTCAATTTAGTCTCCGCACTCGCAGAAAACGACAATTTACTCTCCGCACACGCAGAGAACAACACTTTACTCTCCGCACTCGCAGAAAACGACAATTTACACTCCACACTCGCAGGGAACGACAATTTATTCTCCGCACACGCAGAGAACGACAATTTACTCTCCTCACTCGTAGGGAACGACAGTTTACTCTCTGCACTCGAAGGAACGACAATATGCTCACCTCACTAGCAGGGAACAAGAATTTACTCTCCGCATTCGAAGGAACGACAATTTACTCTCCGCACTCGAACGAACGACAATTTACTCTCCGCACTCGCTAGAAACGACGATTTACTCTCCGCACTTACACGGAACGACAATTTACTCTCCGCATTTGCAGGGAACGACGATTTACTCTCCACACTCACAGGGAACGACGATTTACTCTCCGCACACGTAGGGAACGATAATGTACTCGCCGCAATCGCAGGCAACGACGATTAACTCTCCGCACTAGCAGTGAACGACGATTTACTGTCCGCACACGCAGAGAACGACAATTTACTCTCCGCACACGGAGGAACGACAATTTACTCTCCGCACTCGCCAAAAACGAAAATTTACTCTCCGCACTAACAGAGAACGTCAATTTAGTCTCCGCACTCGCAGAAAACGACAATTTACTCTCCGCACTCGCAGGGAACGACAATTTACTCTCCGCACTCGCAGAAAACGACAATTTACTCTCCCTACTCGTAGGGAACGACAATTCACACTACGCACTCGCAGGGAACGACGATTTTCGCCTCTCCCTCGCAGGGCACGACGATTTACTCCTCTCAAACGCAGGGTACGACGATTTACGCCTCTTAAACGCAGGGAACGACGATTTATCCATCTCAATCGCAGGGAACGACGATTTTCTCCCCGTACTCGCAGAGAACGACTATTTATTCGCCGCACACGCAGGAACGACAATTTACTCTCCGTACTCGCCGAAAACGATAATTTACTCCCAGCACACGCAGGGAACGACAATTTGCTCTCCTCACACGCAGAGAACGACAATTTACACTCCGGACTCGCAGGGAACGACGATTTACGTCTCTCTCTCGCAGGGAACGACGATTTAGTCCCCGCACTCGCAGGAAACGACGATTTACTCTCCTCACTCGCAGGGAACGACGATTTACTGTTCGCACATGCAGGGAACGACAATTTACGCTCCGCGCACACAGTGAACGACAATTTACTCTCCACACACGTAGGGAACGATGATATACGCCTCTCCCTCGCAGGGAACGAAGATTTACTCCTCTCAATCGCAGGGAAAGAAAATTTACTCACCGCACTAGCAGGGAACAAGAATTTACTGTCCGCATTCGAATCAACGACAATTTACTCTCCGCACTCCCAGGGAACGACAATTTACTCTCCACACTCGCAGGGACCGACGATTCACTCTCCACACTCACAGGGAACAACGATTTACTCTCCGCACACGTAGAGAACGATAATTTACTCTCCGCAATCGCAGGCAACGACGATTTACTCTCCGCACTCGCAGGGAACGACAATTTACTCTCCGCACTCGCAGGGACCGACTATTCACTCTCCACACTCACAGGGAACGACGATTTACTCTCCGCACACGTAGGGAACGATAATTTACTCTCCGCACTCGCAGAAAACGACAATTTACTCTCCGCACTCGCAGAAAACGACAATTTACTCTTCGCACTTGTAGGGAACGATAATTTACTGTCCGCACTCGCAGGGAACGACGATATACGCCTCTCCCTCGCAGGGAACGAAGATTTACTTCTCTCAATCGTAGGGAACAAAATTTACTCACCGCACTCGCAGGGAACGACAATTTACTCTCCGCACTCGTAGAAAACGACAATTTACTCCCCGCACGCGCAGTAAACGACAATTTACTTTCCGCACTCGCAGGGAACGACGATTTACGCCTCTCCCTCGCAGGGCACCATGATTTACTCCTATCAAACGCAGGGTACGACGATTTACGCCTCTCAAACGCAGGGAACGACGATTTACTCTCCGCACTCGCAGGAAACGACAATTTACTCTCCGCACACGCAGGAACGATAATTTACTCTCCGCACACGCAAAGAACGACAATTTACTCTCCGTACTCACCGAAAACGACAATTTACTCTCCGCACTCGCAGGGAATGACAATTTACTCTCCGCACACGCAGTATCGACAATTTACTCTCCGCACACGCAGAGAACAACACTTTACTCTTCGCACTCGCAGAAAACGACAATTTACACTCCACACTCGCAGGGAACGACAATTTACTCTCCGCACACGCAGAGAACGACAATTTACTCTCCTCACTCGTAGGGAACGACAATTTAGTCTCTGGAATCGAAGGAACGACAACATGCTCACCGCACTAGCAGGGAACAATAACTTACTCTCCGCATTCGAATCAACGACAATTTACTCTCCGCACTCCCAGGGAACGACAATTTACTTTCCGCACTCGCAGGGACCGACGATTCACTCTCCACACTCACAGGGAACGACGATTTACTCTCCGCATACGTAGGGAACGATAATTTACTCTCCGCAATCGCAGGCAACGACGATTTACTCTCCGCACTCGCAGGGAACGACAATTTACTCTCCGCACTCGCAGGGACCGACGATTCACTCTCCACACTCACAGGGAACGACGATTTACTCTCCGCACACATAGGGAACGATAATGTACTCTCCGCACTCGCAGAAAACGACAATTTACTCTCCGCACCCGTAGGGAACGACAATTTACTCTCCCCACTCGCATGGAACGACAATTTACTCTCCCCACTCGCAGAGAACGACTATTTATTCTCCGCAGAGGCAAAGAACTATAATTTACTCTCTGCACTCACAGAAAACGACAATTTACTCTCCGCACTCTCAGAGAACGACAATTTACTCTCCGCACTCGTAGGGAACGTCAATTTACTCTCCGCACTCGCAGGGTACGAAGGTTTACGCCTCTCAAACGCAGGGAACGACGATTTACTCCCCGCACTCGCTGGAAACGACGATTTACTCTGCTCACTCGCAGGGAACGACGATTTACTGTTCGTACTTTTAGAGAACGACAATTTACGCTCCGCACACACAGTGAACGACAATTTATTCTCCACACACGTAGGGAACGACGATATACGCCTCTCCCTCGCAGGGAACGAAGATTTAACCCTCTAAATCGAAGGAAACGACAATTTACTCACCGTACTTGCACGGAACGACAATTTACTCTCCGCACACGCAGAGAACAACAATTTACTCTCCGCACTCGCAGAAAAGGACAATTTACTCTCCGCACTCATTGGGAACGACAATTTACTCTCCGCACTCGCAGGGTACGAAGATTTACGCCTCTCAAACGCAGGGAACGACGATTTACTCCCCGCACTCGCAGGAAACGACGATTTACTCTCCTCACTCGCAGGGAACGACGATTTACTGCTCGCACTCGCAGGGAACGACAATTTACTCTCCGCACACGCAGAGAACGACAATTTACTCTCCACACACGTAGGGAACGATGATATACTCCTCTCCCTCGCAGGGAACGAAGATTTACTCCTCTCAATCGCAGGGAACGAAAATTTACTCACCGCACTCGTAGGGAACGACAATTTAGTCTCTGGACTCGAAGGAACGACAACATGCTCACCGCACTAGCAGGGAAAAAGAATTTACTCTCCGCATTCGAATCAACGACAATTTACTCTCCGCACTCCCAGGGAACGACAATTTACTCTCCACACTCGCAGGGACCGACGATTCACTCTCCACACTCACAGGGAACAACGATTTACTCTCCGCACACGTAGAGAACGATAATTTACTCTCCGCAATCGCAGGCAACGACGATTTACTCTCCGCACTCGCAGGGAACGACAATTTACTCTCCGCACTCGCAGGGACCGACTATTCACTCTCCACACTCACAGGGAACGACGATTTACTCTCCGCACACGTAGGGAACGATAATTTACTCTCCGCACTCGCAGAAAACGACAATTTACTCTCCGCACTCGCAGGGAACGACAATTTACTCTCCGCACTAGTAGGGAACGACAATTTACTCTCCGCACTCGCAGAAAACGACAATTTACTCTTCGCACTTGTAGGGAACGATAATTTACTGTCCGCACTCGCAGGGAACGACGATATACGCCTCTCCCTCGCAGGGAACGAAGATTTACTTCTCTCAATCGCAGGGAACAAAATTTACTCACCGCACTCGCAGGGAACGACAATTTACTCTCCGCACTCGTAGAAAACGACAATTTACTCCCCGCACGCGCAGTAAACGACAATTTACTTTCCGCACTCGCAGGGAACGACGATTTACGCCTCTCCCTCGCAGGGCACCATGATTTACTCCTATCAAACGCAGGGTACGACGATTTACGCCTCTCAAACGCAGGGAACGACGATTTACTCTCCGCACTCGCAGGAAACGACGATTTATGACTCTCCCACGCAGGGAACGACGATTTACGTCTCTGACCCGCAGGGAACGACAATTTATGCATCTCAATCGCAGGGAACGACGATGCAATCCCCGCACTCGCAGGAAACGACAATTTACTCTCCGCACACGCAGGAACGATAATTTACTCTCCGCACACGCAAAGAACGACAATTTACTCTCCGTACTCACCGAAAACGACAATTTACTCTCCGCACTCGCAGGGAATGACAATTTACTCTCCGCACACGCAGTATCGACAATTTACTCTCCGCACACGCAGAGAACAACACTTTACTCTTCGCACTCGCAGAAAACGACAATTTACACTCCACACTCGCAGGGAACGACAATTTACTCTCCGCACACGCAGAGAACGACAATTTACTCTCCTCACTCGTAGGGAACGACAATTTAGTCTCTGGAATCGAAGGAACGACAACATGCTCACCGCACTAGCAGGGAACAATAACTTACTCTCCGCATTCGAATCAACGACAATTTACTCTCCGCACTCCCAGGGAACGACAATTTACTTTCCGCACTCGCAGGGACCGACGATTCACTCTCCACACTCACAGGGAACGACGATTTACTCTCCGCATACGTAGGGAACGATAATTTACTCTCCGCAATCGCAGGCAACGACGATTTACTCTCCGCACTCGCAGGGAAGGACAATTTACTCTCCGCACTCGCAGGGACCGACGATTCACTCTCCACACTCACAGGGAACGACGATTTACTCTCCGCACACATAGGGAACGATAATGTACTCTCCGCACTCGCAGAAAACGACAATTTACTCTCCGCACACGTAGGGAACGACAATTTACTCTCCCCACTCGCATGGAACGACAATTTACTCTCCCCACTCGCAGAGAACGACTATTTATTCTCCGCAGAGGCAAAGAACCATAATTTACTCTCTGCACTCACAGAAAACGACAATTTACTCTCCGCACTCGCAGAGAACGACAATTTACTCTCCGCACTCGTAGGGAACGTCAATTTACTCTCCGCACTCGCAGGGTACGAAGATTTACGCCTCTCAAACGCAGGGAACGACGATTTACTCCCCGCACTCGCTGGAAACGACGATTTACTCTGCTCACTCGCAGGGAACGACGATTTACTGTTCGTACTTTTAGAGAACGACAATTTACGCTCCGCACACACAGTGAACGACAATTTATTCTCCACACACGTAGGGAACGACGATATACGCCTCTCCCTCGCAGGGAACGAAGATTTAACCCTATAAATCGAAGGAAACGACAATTTACTCACCGTACTTGCACGGAACGACAATTTACTCTCCGCACACGCAGAGAACAACAATTTACTCTCCGCACTCGCAGAAAAGGACAATTTACTCTCCGCACTCATTGGGAACGACAATTTACTCTCCGCACTCGCAGGGTACGAAGATTTACGCCTCTCAAACGCAGGGAACGACGATTTACTCCCCGCACTCGCAGGAAACGACGATTTACTCTCCTCACTCGCAGGGAACGACGATTTACTGCTCGCACTCGCAGGGAACGACAATTTACTCTCCGCACACGCAGAGAACGACAATTTACTCTCCACACACGTAGGGAACGATGATATACTCCTCTCCCTCGCAGGGAACGAAGATTTACTCCTCTCAATCGCAGGGAACGAAAATTTACTCACCGCACTCGTAGGGAACGACAATTTAGTCTCTGGACTCGAAGGAACGACAACATGCTCACCGCACTAGCAGGGAACAAGAATTTACTCTCCGCATTCGAATCAACGACAATTTACTCTCCGCACTCCCAGGGAACGACAATTTACTCTCCGCACTCGCAGGGACCGACGATTCACTCTCCACACTCACAGGGAACGACGATTTACTCTCCGCATACGTAGGGAACGATAATTTACTCTCCGCAATCGCAGGAACGACAGTTTACTCTCCGCACACGCAAAGAACGACAATTTACTCTCCGAACTCCCAGGGAACGACAATTTACTCTCCGCACTCGCAGGGACCGACGATTCAGTCTCCACACTCACAGGGAACAACGATTTACTGTCCGCACACGTAGGGAACGATAATTTACTCTCCGCAATCGCAGGCAACGACGATTTACTCTCCGCACTAGCAGGGAACGACGATTTACTCTCCGCACACGCAGTGAACGACAATTTACTCTCCGCAAACGCAGGAACGACAATTTACTCTCCGCACTCGCAGAAAACGACAATTTATTCTCCGCACTCGCAGGGAACGACAATTTACTCTCCGCACTCGCAAGGAACGACGATTTACGCCTCTCAAACGCAGGGAACGAAGATTTAGTCCCCGCACTCGCAGGAAACGACGATTTACTGTTCGCACATGCAGGGAACGACGATTTTCGCTCTGCACACACAGTGAACGACAATTTACTCTCCACACACGTAGGGAACGACGATATACGGCTCTCAAACGCAGGGAACGAAGATTTAGTCCCCGCACTCGCAGGCAACGACGATTTACTCACAGCACTTGCACGGAACGACGATTTACTCTCCGCACACGCAGAGAACGACAATTTACTCTCCGCACACGCAGGAACGACAATTTACTCTCCGCACAGGCAAAGAACGACAATTTACTCTCCGCACTCGCAGAAAACGACAATTTACTCTCCGCACTCCCACAGAACGACAATTTACTCTCCGCATACGCAGAGAACGACTATTTACTCTCCGCACTCACAGAAAACGACAATTTACTCTCCGCACCCGTAGGGAACGACAATTTACTCTCCCCACTCGCATGGAACGACGATTTACGACTCTCCCTCGCAGGGAACGATGATTTACTCCTCTCAAACGCAAGGTACGACGATTTACGCCTCTCAAACGCAGGGATCGACAATTTACTCTCCGCACACGCAGAGAACGACAATTTACTCTCCGCACACGCAGGAACGACAATTTACTCTCCGCACTCGCAGGGAACGACAATTTACTCTCCGCAGACGCAGAGAACGGCAATTTACTCTCCGCACTCGCAGAAAACCACAATTTACTTTCCGCACTCGCAGGGAAGGACGATTTACGACTCTTCCTCGAAGGGAACGACAATTTACTCTCCGCAATCGCAGGCAACGAAGATTTACTCACTGCACTTGCAGGGAACGACGATTTACTCTCCGCACACGCAGGAACGACAATTTACTCTCCGCACACGCAAAGAACGACAATTTACTCTTCGCAATCGCACAAAACCACAATTTACTCTCCGCACTCGCAGAGAACGACTATTTATTCTCCGCACACGCAAAGAACGACAATTTACTCTCCGCACTCGCAGAAAACGACAATTTACTCTCCGCACTCGCAGAAAACGACAATTTACTTTCCGCACTCGCAGAGAACGACAATTTACTCTCCACACACGTAGGGAACGACGATATACGCCTCTTCCTCGCAGGGAACGAAGATTTACTCCTCTCAATCGCAGGGAACGACAATTTACTCTCCGCACTCGCAGAGAACGACTATTTATTCTCCGCAGACGCAAAGAACTATAATTTACTCTCTGCACTCGCAGAAAACGACAATTTACTCTCCGCACTCGCAGAGAACGACAATTTACTCTCCGCACACGCAGAAAACGACAATTTACTCTCCGCACTCGTAGGGAACGTCAATTTACTCTCCGCACTCGCACGGTACGAAGATTTACGCCTCTCAAACGCAGGGAACGACGATTTACTCCCCGCACTCGCTGGAAACGACGATTTACTCTGCTCACTCGCAGGGAACGACGATTTACTGTTCGTACTTTTAGAGAACGACAATTTACGCTCCGCACACACAGTGAACGACAATTTATTCTCCACACAGGTAGGGAACGACGATATACGCCTCTCCCTCGCAGGGAAGGAAGATTTAATCCTCTCAATCGAAGGAAACGACAATTTACTCACCGTACTTGCACGGAACGACAATTTACTCTCCGCACTCGTAGGGAACGACAATTTACTCTCCGCACACGCAGAGAACAAGAATTTACTCTCCGCACTCGCAGAAAAGGACAATTTACTCTCCGCACTCATTGGGAACGACAATTTACTCTCCGCACTCGCAGGGACCGACGATTCACTCTCCACACTCACAGGGAACGACGATTTACTCTCCGCATACGCAGGGAACGATAATTTACTCTCCGCAATCGCAGGCAACGACGATTTACTCTCCGCACTCGCAGGGAACGACAATTTACTCTCCGCACTCGCAGGGACCGACGATTCACTCTCCACACTCACAGGGAACGACGATTTACTCTCCGCAGAAATAGGGAACGATAATGTACTCTCCGCACTCGCAGAAAACGACAATTTACTCTCCGCACTCGCAGGGAACGAAAATTTACTCTCCGCACTAGTAGGGAACGACAATTTACTCTCCGCACTCGCAGAAAACGACAATTTACTCTTCGCACTTGTAGGGAACGACAATTTACTCTCCGCACTCGCAGGGAACGACGATATAAGCCTCTCCCTCGCAGGGGACAAAGATTTACTTCTCTCAATCGCAGGGAACAAAATTTACTCACCGCACTCGGAGAAAACGACAATTTACTCCCCGCACGCGCATTAAACGACAATTTACTTTCCGCACTCGCAGGGAACGACGATTTACGCCTCTCCCTCGCAGGGCACCATGATTTACTCCTATCAAACGCAGGGTACGACGATTTACGCCTCTCAAACGCAGGGAACGACGATTTACTCCTCTCAAACGCAGGAAACGACGATTTATGACTCTCCCACGCAGGAAACGACGATTTACGTCTCTAACCCGCAGGGAACGACGTTTTATCCATCTCAATCGCAGGGAACGACGATTTACTCCCCGCACTCGCAGGAAATGACGATTTACAGCCCGCACTCGCAGAGAACGACAATTTACTCTCCGCACACGCAGGAACGACAGTTTACTCTCCGCACACGCAAAGAACGACAATTTACTCTTCGTACTCGCCGAAAACGACAATTTACTCTCTGCACTCGCAAGGAACGATAATGTACTCTCCGCACTCGCTACAAACGACAATTTACTCTCCGAACTCCCAGGGAACGACAATTTACTCTCCGCACTCGCAGGGACCGACGATTCAGTCTCCACACTCACAGGGAACAACGATTTACTGTCCGCACACGTAGGGAACGATAATTTACTCTCCGCAATCGCAGGCAACGACGATTTACTCTCCGCACTAGCAGGGAACGACGATTTACTCTCCGCACACGCAGAGAACGACAATTTACTCTCCGCAAACGCAGGAACGACAATTTACTCTCCGCACTCGTAGGGAACGACAATTTACTCTCCGCACTCGCAGAAAACCACAATTTACTTTCCGCACTCGCAGGGAAGGACGATTTACGACTCTTCCTCGAAGGGAACGACAATTTACTCTCCGCAATCGCAGGCAACGAAGATTTACTCACTGCACTTGCAGGGAACGACGATTTACTCTCCGCACACGCAGGAACGACAATTTACTCTCCGCACACGCAAAGAACGACAGTTTACTCTTCGCAATCGCACAAAACGACAATTTACTCTCCGCACTCGCAGAGAACGACTATTTATTCTCCGCGCACGCAAAGAACGACAATTTACTCTCCGCAAACGCAGGAACGACAATTTACTCTCCGCACTCGTAGGGAACGACAATTTACTCTCCGCACTCGCAGAAAACCACAATTTACTTTCCGCACTCGCAGGGAAGGACGATTTACGACTCTTCCTCGAAGGGAACGACAATTTACTCTCCGCAATCGCAGGCAACGAAGATTTACTCACTGCACTTGCAGGGAATGACGATTTACTCTCCGCACACGCAGGAACGACAATTTACTCTCCGCACACGCAAAGAACGACAATTTACTCTTCGCAATCGCACAAAACGACAATTTACTCTCCGCACTCGCAGAGAACGACTATTTATTCTCCGCACACGCAAAGAACGACAATTTACTCTCCGCACTCGCAGAAAACGACAATTTACTCTCCGCACTCGCAGAAAACGACAATTTACTTTCCGCACTCGCAGAGTACGACAATTTACTCTCCACACACGTAGGGAACGACGATATACGCCTCTTCCTGGCAGGGAACGAAGATTTACTCCTCTCAATCGCAGGGAACGACAATTTACTCTCCGCACTCGCAGAGAACGACTATTTATTCTCCGCAGACGCAAAGAACTATAATTTACTCTCTGCACTCGCAGAAAACGACAATTTACTCTCCGCACTCGCAGAGAACGACAATTTACTCTCCGCACTCGTAGGGAACGTCAATTTACTCTCCGCACTCGCACGGTACGAAGATTTACGCCTCTCAAACGCAGGGAACGACGATTTACTCCCCGCACTCGCTGGAAACGACGATTTATTCTGCTCACTCGCAGGGAACGACGATTTACTGTTCGTACTTTTAGAGAACGACAATTTACGCTCCGCACACACAGTGAACGACAATTTATTCTCCACACACGTAGGGAACGACGATATACGCCTCTCCCTCGCAGGGAAGGAAGATTTAATCCTCTCAATCGAAGGAAACGACAATTTACTCACCGTACTTGCACGGAACGACAATTTACTCTCCGCACTCGTAGGGAACGACAATTTACTCTCCGCACACGCAGAGAACAACAATTTACTCTCCGCACTCGCAGAAAAGGACAATTTACTCTCCGCACTCATTGGGAACGACAAATTACTCTCCGCACTCGCAGGGACCGACGATTCACTCTCCACACTCACAGGGAACGACGATTTACTCTCCGCATACGTAGGGAACGATAATTTACTCTCCGCAATCGCAGGCAACGACGATTTACTCTCCGCATTCGCAGGGAACGACAATTTACTCTCCGCACTCGCAGGGACCGACGATTCACTCTCCACACTCACAGGGAACGACGATTTACTCTCCGCACACATAGGGAACGATAATGTACTCTCCGCACTCGCAGAAAACGACAATTTACTCTCCGCACTCGCAGGGAACGAAAATTTACTCTCCGCACGAGTAGGGAACGACAATTTACTCTCCGCACTCGCAGAAAACGACAATTTACTCTTCGCACTTGTAGGGAACGACAATTTACTCTCCGCACTCGCAGGGAACGACGATATAAGCCTCTCCCTCGCAGGGAACAAAGATTTACTTCTCTCAATCGCAGGGAACAAAATTTACTCACCGCACTCGGAGAAAACGACAATTTACTCCCCGCACGCGCATTAAACGACAATTTACTTTCCGCACTCGCAGGGAACGACGATTTACGCCTCTCCCTCGCAGGGCACCATGATTTACTCCTATCAAACGCAGGGTACGACGATTTACGCCTCTCAAACGCAGGGAACGACGATTTACTCCTCTCAAACGCAGGAAACGACGATTTATGACTCTCCCACGCAGGGAACGACGATTTACGTCTCTAACCCGCAGGGAACGACGTTTTATCCATCTCAATCGCAGGGAACGACGATTTACTCCCCGCACTCGCAGGAAATGACGATTTACAGCCCGCACTCGCAGAGAACGACAATTTACTCTCCGCACACGCAGGAACGACAGTTTACTCTCCGCACACGCAAAGATCGACAATTTACTCTTCGTACTCGCCGAAAACGACAATTTACTCTCCGCACTCGCAAGGAACGATAATGTACTCTCCGCACTCGCTACAAACGACAATTTACTCTCCGAACTCCCAGGGAACGACAATTTACTCTCCGCACTCGCAGGGACCGACGATTCAGTCTCCACACTCACAGGGAACAACGATTTACTGTCCGCACACGTAGGGAACGATAATTTACTCTCCGCAATCGCAGGCAACGACGATTTACTCTCCGCACTAGCAGGGAACGACGATTTACTCTCCGCACACGCAGAGAACGACAATTTACTCTCCGCAAACGCAGGAACGACAATTTACTCTCCGCACTCGTAGGGAACGACAATTTACTCTCCGCACTCGCAGAAAACGACAATTTATTCTCCGCACTCGTAGGGAACGACAATTTACTCTCCGCACTCGCAGAAAACGACAATTTATTCTCCGCACTCGTAGGGAACGACAATTTACTCTCCGCACTCGCAAGGAACGACGATTTACGCCTCTCAAACGCAGGGAACGAAGATTTAGTCCCCGCACTCGCAGGAAACGACGATTTACTGTTCGCACATGCAGGGAACGACGATTTTCGCTCCGCACACAAAGTGAACGACAATTTACTCACCGCACTTGCAGGGACCAACAATTTACACTCCGCAGACGCAAAGAACGACAATTTACTCTCTGCACTCGAAGAAAACGACAATTTACTCTCCGCACTCGCAGAGAACGACAATTTACTCTCCGCACTCGCAGAGAACGACAATTTACTCTCCGCACTCGCAGAAAACGACAATTTACTCTCCGCACTCGTAGGGAACGACAATTTACTCTCCGCACACGCAGAGAACAACAATTTACTCTCCGCACTCGCAGAAATGGACAATTTACTCTCCGCACTCGCAGAAATGGGCAATTTACTCTCCGCACTCATTGGGAACGACAATTTACTCTCCGCACTCGCAGGGTACGACGATATACGCCTCTCAAACGCAGGGAACGACGATTTACTCCCCGCACTCGCAGGAAACGACGATTTACTCTCCTCACTCGCAGGGAACGACGATTTACTGCTCGCACTCGCAGGGAACAACAATTTACTCTCCGTACACGCAGAGAACGGCAATTTACTCTCCACGCACGTAGGGAACGATTATATACGCCTCTCCCTCGCAGGGAACGAAGATTTAATCCTCTCAATCGCAGGGAACGACGATTTACTCACCGCACACGCAAGAACGACAATTTACTCTCCGCACACGCAAAGAACGACAATTTACTCTCCGCACTCGCAGAAAACGACAATTTACTCTCCGCACTCGCAGAGAACGACAATTTACTCTCCACATACGCAAAGAACGACAATTTACTCTCCGCACTCGCAGAAAACGACAATTTACTCTCCGCACTTGCAGAAAACGACAATTTACTTTCCACACACGTAGGGAACGACGATATACGCCTCTCCCTTGCAGGGAGCGAAGATTTATTCCTCACAGCAGGGAACGACAATTTAGTCTCCGCATGCGCAGAAAACGACAATTTACTTTCCGCACTCGCAGGGAACGACGATTTACGCCTCTCCCTCGCAGGGAACGACGATTTACTCTCCGCAATCGCAGGGAACGATGATTTACCCACCGCACTTGCAGGGAACCACGATTTACTCTCCGCACACGCAGAGAACGACAATTTACTCTCCGCACACGCAGGAACGACAATTTACTCTCCGCACTCGCAGGGTACGACGATTTACGCCTCTCAAACGCAGGGAACGACGATTTACTCCCCACACTCGCAGGAAACGACGATGTACTCTCCTCAATCGCAGGGAACGACGATTTACTGTTTGCACTCGCAGGGAACGACAATTTACGCTTCGCACACACAGTGAACGACAATTTACTCTCCAAACACGTAGGGAACGACGATATGCGCCTCTCCCTCGCAGGGAACGAAGATTTAATCCTCTCAATCGCAGGAAACGACAATTTACTCTCCGCACACGCAAAGAACGACAATTTACTCTCCGCACTCGCAGAGAACGACAATTTACTCTCCGCACTCGCAGAGAACGACAATTTACTCTCCGCACACGTAGAGAATGACAATTTACTCTCTGCACTCGCAGAAAACGACAATTTACTCTCCGCACTCGAAGGGAACGACAATTTACTCTCCGCACTCGCAGGGTACGACAATTTACGTCTCTCAAACGCAGGGAACGACGATTTACTCCCCGCACTCGCAGAGAACGACAATTTACTGTCCGCACACGCAGAGAACGACAATTTACTCTCCGCACTCGCAGAAAACGACAATTTACTTTCCGCACACGCAAAGAACGACAATTTAGTCTCCGCACTCGCAGAAAACGACAATTTACTTTCCGCACTCGCAGAGAACGACAATTTACTCTCCACACACGTAGGGAACGACGATATACGCCTATCCCTCGCAGGGAACGAAGATTTACTCCTCTCAATCGCAGGGAACGACAATTTAATCTCCGTACTCGCAGAAAACGACAATTTCCACTCCGCACTCGCAATAAACGACAATTTACTTTCCGCACTCGCAGGGAACGACAATTTACGCCTCTCCCTCGCAGGGAAAGACAATTTACTCTCCGCAATCGGAGGCAACGACGATTTACTCACCGCACTTGCAGTGAACGACGATTTACTCTCCGCACACGCAGGAACGCCAATTTACTCTCCGCACATGCAAAGAACGAACATTTACTCTCCGCACTCGCAGAAAACGACAATTTACTCTCCGCACTCGCAAAAAACGACAATTTACTTTCCGCATTCGCAGGGAACAACGATTTACGCCTCTCCCTCGCAGGGAACGACAATTAACTCTCCGCACTCGCCGAAATCGACAATTTACTGTCTGTACTTGCAGGGAACGACAATTTACTTTCCGCACTCGCAGAAAACGACAATTTACTGCTCGCACTCGCAGTGAACGACAATGTACGCTCCGCACTCGCAGAAAACGACAATATATTCTCCGCACTCGCAGAAAATGACAATTTACTTTCCGCACTCGGAGGGAACAACGATTTACGCCTCTCCCTCGCAGGGAACGAAGATTTACTCCTCTCAATCGCAGGGAACGACAATTTACACACCGCACTTGCAGGGAACGAAAATTTACTCTCCGCACACTCAAAGAACGACAATTTATTCTCCGCACTCGCAGAAAACGACAATTTACTCTCTGCACTCGCAGAGAACGACAATTTACTCTCCGCACTCGTAGGGAACGACAATTTACTCTCCGCACTCGCAGGGAACGACGATTTACTCGCCGCACTCGCAGAAAACGATGATTTACTCTCCTCACTCGCAGGGAACGACGATTTACTGCTCGCACTCGAAGGGAACGACAATTTACGCTCCGCACTTGCAGCGAACGACAATTTACTGTCCGCACTAGCAGAGAACGACAATTTACTCTCCGCACACGCAGAAAACGACAATTTACTCTCCGCACTCGTTGGGAACGACAATTTACTCTCCGCACTCGCAGGGTACGAGGATTTACGCCTCTCAAACGCAGGGAACGTGGATTTACTCCCCGCACTCGCAGGAAACGACGATTTACTCTCCTGAATCGCAGGGAACGACGATTTACTGTTTGCACACGCAGTGAACGACGGTTTACTTTCCACACACGTAGGGAACGACGATATACGCCTCTCCCTCGCAGGGAACGAAGATTTAATCCTCTCAATCTCAGGAAACGACAATTTACTCTCCGCACTCGCAGTAAACTACAATTTACTTTCTGCACTCGCAGGGAACGACGATTTACGCCTCTCCCTCGCAGGGAACGACAATTTAATCTCCGCAATCGCAGGCAACGACGATTTACTCACCGCAGTTGCAGGGAACGACGATTTACTCACCGCACACGCAGGAACGACAATTTACTCTCCGCACACGCAAAGAACGACAATTTACTCTGCGCACTCGCAGAAAACGACAATTTACTCACCGCACACGCAGAGAACGACAATTTACTCTCCGCACACGCAGTGAACGACAATTTACTCTCTGCACTCGCAGAAAACGACAATTTACTCTCCGCACACGCAGAGAACGACAATTTACTCTCTGCACTCGCAGAGAACGACAATTTACTCTCCGCACTCGTAGGGAACGACAATTTACTCTCCGCACTCGCAGGGAATGACGATTTACTCGCCGCACTCGCAGAAAACGATGATTTACTCTCCTCACTCGCAGGGAACGACGATTTACTGCTCGCACTCGAAGGGAACGACAATTTACGCTCCGCACTTGCAGCGAACGACAATTTACTGTCCGCACTCGCAGAGAACGACAATTTACTCTCCGCACACGCAGAAAACGACAATTTACTCTCCGCACTCGTTGGGAACGACAATTTACTCTCCGCACTCGCAGGGTACGAGGATTTACGCCTCTCAAACGCAGGGAACGTGGATTTACTCCCCGCACTCGCAGGAAACGACGATTTACTCTCCTGAATCGCAGGGAACGACGATTTACTGTTTGCACACGCAGTGAACGACAGTTTACTTTCCACACACGTAGGGAACGACGATATACGCCTCTCCCTCGCAGGGAACGAAGATTTAATCCTCTCAATCTCAGGAAACGACAATTTACTCTCCGCACTCGCAGTAAACTACAATTTACTTTCTGCACTCGCAGGGAACGACGATTTACGCCTCTCCCTCGCAGGGAACGAAAATTTACTCTCCGCAATCGCAGGCAACGACGATTTACTCACCGCACTTGCAGGGAACGACGATTTACTCTCCGCACAAGCAGAGAACGACAATTTACTCTCCGCACACGCAGGAACGACAATTTACTCTCCGCACACGCAAAGAACGACAATTTACTCTCCGCACTCGCCGAAATCGACAATTTACTGTCTGCACTTGCATGGAACGACAATTTACTCTCCGCACACGCAGAGAACGACAATTTACTCTCCGCACTCGCAGAAAACGACAATTTACTCTCCGCGCACGCAGGGAACGACAATTTTCTCTCCGCACACGCAGAGAATGACAATTTACTCTCCGCACTCGCAGAGAACGACAATTTACTCTCCACACACGTAGGGAACGACCATATACGCCTCTTCATCACAGGGAACGAAGATTTACTCCTCTCAATTGCAGGGAACGACAATTAACACACCGCAGTTGCAGGGAACGACAATTTACTCACCGTTCACGCAAGGAACGACAATTTACTCTCCGCACTCGCAGAAAACGACAATTTACTCTCCGCACTCGCAGAGAACGACAATTTACTCTCCGCACTCGTTGGGAACGACAATTTACTCTCCGCACTCGCAGGGAACGACGATTTACGCCTCTCAAACGCAGGGAACGATGATTTACTCCCCGCACTCGCAGGAAACGACGATTTACTCTCCACACACGTAGGGAAAGACGATTTACGCCTCTCCCTCGCAGGGAACGAAGATTTAATCCTCTCAATAGAAGGAAACGACAATTTACTCACCGGATTTGCAGGGAACGACAGTTTACTCTCCGCACTCGCAGAAAACGACAATTTACTCTCCGCACTCGCAGAGAACGACGATTTACGCCTCTTCCCCGCAGGGAACGACGATTTACTCTCCGCAATCGCAGGCAACGACGATTTACTCACCGCACTTGCAGTGAACGACGATTTACTCTCCGCACACGCAGGAACGACAATTTACTCGCCGCACACGCAAAGAACGACAATTTACTCTCCGCACTCGCAGAAAACGACAATTTACTCTCCGCACACGCAAAGAACGACAATTTACTCTCCGCACTCGCAGAAAACGACAATTTACTCTCCGCACTCGCAGAGATCGACAATTTACTCTCCGCACACGCAGAGAACGACAATTTACTCTCCGGACTCGCAGAAAACGACGATTTACTCTCCTCACTCGCAGGGAACGACGATTTACTGCTCGCACTCGAAGGGAACGACAATTTACGCTCCGCACACACAGTGAAAGACAATTTACTCTCCACACACGTAGGGAACGACGATATACGCCTCTTGCTCGCAGGGAACGAAGATTTAATCCTCTTAATCGCAGGAAACGACAATTTACTCACCGCACTTGCAGGGAACGACGATTTACGCCTCTCCCTCGCAGAGAACGACAATTTACTCTCCGCAATCGGAGGCAACGACGATTTACTAACCGCACTTGCAGTGAACGACGATTTACTCTCCGCACACGCAGGAACGACAATTTACTCTCCGCACAAACAAAGAACGACAATTTACTCTCCGCACTCGCAGAAAACGACAATTTACTCACCGCACACGCAGAGAACGACAATCTACTCTCCGCACACGCAGTGAACGACAATTTACTCTCCGCACTCGCAGAAAACGACAATTTACTCTCCGCACTCGCAAAAAACGACAATTTACTTTCCGCACTCGCACGGAACGACGATTTACGCCTCTCCCTCGCAGGGAACGAAAATTTACTCTCCGCAATCGCAGGCAACGACGATTTACTCACCGCACTTGCAGGGAACGACGATTTACTCTCCGCACAAGCAGAGAACGACAATTTACTCTCCGCACACGCAGGAACGACAATTTACTCTCCGCACACGCAAAGAACGACAATTTACTCTCCGCACTCGCCGAAATCGACAATTTACTGTCTTCACTTGCATGGAACGACAATTTACTCTCCGCACACGAAGAGAACAACAATTTACTCTCCGCACTCGCAGAAAACGACAATTTACTCTCCGCACACGCAGAGAATGACAATTTACTCTCCGCACTCGCAGAAAACGACAATTTACTTTCCGCACTCGCAGAGAACGACAATTTACTCTCCACACACGTAGGGAACGACGATATACGCCTCTTCATCGCAGTGAACGAAGATTTACTCCTCTCAATTGCAGGGAACGACAATTAACACATCGCAGTTGCAGGGAACGACAATTTACTCACCGCACACGCAAAGAACGACAATTTACTCTCCGCACTCACAGAAAACGACAATTTACTCTCCGCACTCGCAAAGAACGACAATTTACTCTCCGCACACGCAGAGAACAACAATTTACTCTCCGCACTCGCAGAGAACGACAATTTACTCTCCGCACTCGTTGGGAACGACAATTTACTCTCCGCACTCGCAGAGAACAACGATTTACGCCTCTTCCTCGCAGGGAACGACAATTTACTCTCCATACGCAACCCTCGACACCTACGCCGCCATCGTAATCAACTCTCGTCACCACCGCCGCCATCATACATCGCCCTCGCCACCACCGCCGCCATCATACGCCACCCTCTCCACTACCGCCGCCATCATACGCATCCCTCGCCAACACCACCGCCATCATATATCACCCTCGCCACCACCGCCGCCATCATACGCCACCCTCTCCACTACCGCCGCCATCATACGCAATCCTCGCCACCTACGCCGCCATCATACATCACCCTCGCCACCACCACCGCCATCATATTCACCCTCGTCACCACCGCCGCCATCATACATCACCCTCGTCACCACCGCCGCCATCATACATCGCCCTCGCCACCACCGACGCCATCATACGCAACCCTCGCCACCACTGCCGCCATCATACATCACACCTGCCACCACCGCCGCCATTATACATCACCCTCGTCACCACCGCCGCCATCATACATCGCTCTCGCCACCACCGCCGCCGTCATACGGTTCCCTCGCCACCACCGCCGCCATCATACATCACCCTCGTCACCATCGCCTCCATCATACACCACCCTCGCCACCACCGCCACCATCACATGCAACATTCGCCACCATCACCGCCATCATATATCACTCTCACCACTACCACCGCCATCATACGCTACCCTCGCCACCACCACCGCCATCATACATCACCCTCGTCACCACCGTCACCTCCGCCGCCATCATATGCCACCCTCGCCACCACCGTGACGTATGATGGCACGGTGGTGGCGATGGTGGTGTATGATGGCGGCGGTGGTGGCGAGGGCGATGTATGATGGCGGCGGTGGTGGCGAGGGTAATGTATGATGGCGGCTGTGGTTGGGAGGTTGATGTATGATGGCGGCGAGGGTGGCGTATGATGGCGGCGGTGGTGACGAGGGTGATGTATATGTATGGCAATCATTTACTTCAAGATCGTATTCATGTCTTTAACCCTTACCTATTGCTCAAGTAAGGGATCTCTTATTCCAATGGTTTATTCATTAACAGGGGAAATGTTAACAATCTAATCACTCATAACTAAAAAGTTATCAGAGACAGCAAATGTAAACACGAAATATTTGAGCAGAAGTTGTAATTAAGGCGTAAGTGAGAGAATGTTTCGGTTCTGTCAGGTGTCTGTTACGGAAGTGAGGATCAGATCATGCGTAATGTTGAGCGGAAGAGGTCAGATGGCAACTGGATGTCATGGAAACCGAACGTGTTTGCCACGAAGAGAGGAAAACCTTCCCCTCCACATTGTCGACAGGTAAGAAGAAAAGCTCATTTCTCCTTGTTTTTTTTCACGTCAACCCTCCTGTTTCTTAATTTTCCCTTCATACCACAACACACACGCTTTTGTGAGAATCAGAGGAGTGTTTATAATCCGTATATAACTTATACTGAAAAACAAAAACAAAAACAAAACAAGAATACATTCTGGCATTTTAAATGAAGATTTCCAAGAGTCTCTTCTTCAGAGTCCATTTAATCTACCAAAACCTCGCCCTTGCCTCAGCTTCCTATCATCTTTTCATTTGTCTTATTTCTTTCATCATTTTTCAACGACGACTTCGGTCTGTGTCTGTTTTTATGTATCTATGCGTTATAGATATAACGAAATCATGCCAACAATGTCTCATTTTAAACTAGAAGAAAAAAAATGCCTTACAGATCTATTCTCACCTGCTTCAGGTGTATATGTAAAATGCAGAAAACAATCGAAGTTTTATGCATCAAATGCATCTATTTTCAGTGCATCTGTTCGAGTTTAGTTGATACAACAGAGACAATGCTTTTATGAATTTCATAAAATGCGTTAAGGCAGTAATTATTATATTGTCTAATTTAAAGTCGAAGAATGTTTTGCGGATTTTACGCAATCCATAAATACACAAAAACAAAACAGGACGAGACACCCAACCCTTTAATTTATTCTTACCCCTCCTCCCAGTTCGTTTAATCTCACTTGACACAGAAATACCCGAAGTCGTCCAGTTATATTGTTTTGTTTGCAACGTCCTGTACCCAGATATGCATATATATATATATACAGGTAGATGAGGGTATGTACATGTATATATGCATATATATATGCATATACTTGCCTATTCCCCTTCTATAGTTGATTAATTTTTTCCTTCCCAGTATTTACAGCTAAGGCTACCTCGCATCACCAACTGCTTAGCCATAGATCTGACCTTCTTCTTATGAGCATGTGTTTTGTTATTATTATTATTATTATTATTTCTCAGCTAACACCCTATACTTCGGTTTTACACTGATTAACGCTAACATAAGGATACTAATATATAACAGTGTTATATGGACTGTTGGATATGTTCGTCTGAGTACCTTGTTTCATTGTTGTCTTGTGAGACTGTCGAAGTAGAATGTCATTGATAGATATGGCGGACTTGTTTATTTACAACGAACTTCGGTGAGTGCTTTTTTTGTGAAATGGCCCTCACTTGCTTCGAAACTTATATGTAAGGACTGACCATGTAACATCTTAGCTCGTAAGTTACCCCACAATTTCGTTTTTGTCTTGCTACTTAATGTTTTATTATGTTCTCCCTTATGAAAAAACAAGTGATAATTCCAGCTACCCTTTCTTTTTTTTTTGCTCCATTTTTTGTTATTATGCATATACTTATATATTATTTGTATTTTATTGAAGGAATCCCCGTTCTTCCTATCAAGTTCACAGGTGCCCTTAACTCAGTCAGACCCATTAAACTTCACTTTTTCCCACCCCTTTTTCCGGGATAACACTTAACCCCTCTCATTTTCATCTCCTAATTATGTGGTTACCCTGTTGTCCCTTTCTACCTGAAAACGACACGACAACAGCTGATAAAAGAAGAGAGATAATTTGACTTCACTAACTATTTCAGAAGAGGTACGCATACGCATTGCCTAAGTACTAAACAATGAAATGGTTCAGTGTTTTTAATTCTGGTGACTTTCGCTTATTGGCGCCTCAAGAGATGTTCTTGATCTGCGCGGGATTTGGCTGCTATTTCTCGCTGTGGAAGACAGGTGTCTATGATCTGTGCGGGATTTGGCTGCTATTTCTCGCTGTGGAAGACAGGTGTCTATGATCTGCACGGGATTTGGCTGCTATTTTTCGCTGTGGAAGACAGATGCCTAGAATCTGCGCGGGATTTGGCTGCTATTTCTCGCTGTGGAAGACAGGTGTCTATGATCTGTGCGTGATTTGGCAGCTGTTTCTAGCTATGTAGATGTCTCCAACGACTAGAACTCTAGAGCCTCAAGAGATTACTTTACTTGCTGTTAGTTTCAACAACAACCACTGGCTTCCAGTCCGGCTATTTGCAGAGACTGAATTAGTGGTTAACAGTAATCCATGTGTCCTGTTTCTATTACTCCTTCCTTTACCATTTGTAGTCACCATGTTTCTTATAGAAAACCTTTGAAAGACCACCCATACTACCTTTACACAGAAACTTAAGTAAGATCAATATTTCTAATACACAGTTTGTCAACATCAGTTACTGAGATGTCCAGAAGAAAATGAAACAAAGTGTTTCGGCCAGAAGCAACTCAAGTGGAGGTCTCCGATGAAATTTCCCAGCTCGTTCAGGTATGGTAGTATGTTATTGCAATTTGCAATTCGTTTTCTTTCTGAATGTCAAGTTTTATTGATTTCTCTTTCTTTACTAACATTGAAAACGCTTTGATATGGTATTTTACTCACTTGTTTAAAAAAAAAAAAGAAAAGAAAAAACATCCAAAGCTTTATTATTTTTTGTTGTTGTTATTTCATTTCCACACAGCAGAAATGTTAGAAGGTAAGTTTCTATTTAAAAACCTGATATATATATAAAAAAAAAAAAGTCTCACATTTTATGAATCTTCTAACCCCCCCCCCCCCCCACACACACTTCTGTTAAACTTTAAATCACTGTGAAATAGGAAGTTAGTATTGTAGAACAAAGATCAGTTTGATCAGATATGTTGGTATCAAAATGGTGTAGAGTTTCTTTTTCTTTTCTTTTTTTCTTTTGTTGGTTTGTAATATTTTAAGCCACTTCACTGAATTTCCTTTGCAGATTCATAGCTTCTTGAGAGCCTCCGAGAAATGTGCTGTTGGTCAGACCAAACTCAAACGAGTGCTCATCTCCATAGCCGGTGTGTCCACACTTGTTCTCAAAGGAAATTCCGAGTTGACTGCAGAGACCTGCAATGGCTGCTAATATTTTTAGAGATTTAGGACGATTTTGTCTCTTGATATTTGTGTTATTTTTTGAGTCCTGTATCTATTTTGTCCTTGTCTGCATGAGTGGCTCTGTGGTTAAGAAGTTTGCTTCACAACCACATGGGCTGACCAAAACTTTCAGAGTGGATTTGCTGGATGGAAACTGAAAAAAAAAAACTCATATATATGTGTGTGTGTGTATATATATATATATATATATATATATATATATGTATATAGATATAGATATACACACACACACACACACACACACACACACACACGTGTGGTTATGTACAAGGAGTGAGAGTGAACGAGTAGACAGGCATGAAGAAGCATTGGAGATTGATTTGCAGTGCTGCTCATGGGGGTTAATTGACGATGGTGACTTTGTATGGGGTGTCTCCCCCCACCCCTCCACTAGTACCAAGACCACCATCATTCACCCTAATTTCAAAATGTTTTTAAAACTTGCGTATATGCGCATGGCCTGTTAGTAATTATGGGTTGAATGACATCACGTAAAGTTTGATAATTTAAAAAAACTTTTTCGGTGTTGCAAATTTTTATGAATTTGTGTTCTGCAAATATCTTGTACAATTATGCAAGTCCCACCCCCATAAACCCCTGTGGATCCTCAAATTAGACTTAAATGGTATCGATCCCAGTAGGAATGAAAAGGGCATTGCTGGAATTTTTGCATAGATTTCAGAGGTATGTAAATGATAAATTGTTTTGATAACATAATTATCTGTTAGTAAATATCTTTTCCTTACACACACACACACACACACACAAACAAACAACCTTTATCCTGTGAGGTGTTGAAATTTAAAATTTTTTATTTTATTTTATGTTTTAGTTATTTTAGAACTTCAGACTTTGTTTTTCTATAATTCTATTTATATAAATTACCATATTGTGTGATGTTTGGGCTTGTAGAGACTGCAGTATATTGTTGGTTACTGTTATAAAAAAAAGTGACAAGGAATAGTCCTACAAAAATTAAAGTAAATTACATGTTACCAATTCTTTTAGTCCTGCCACCTCTGTTTACCATTCTTGTATACTTTGAAATGGACTTTGTCTCTGTAAAAATTTTTTGTTTACTCTGTACGTTTTCTTCCTTTGGCAACAATTTCTCAAAGATCAATTTAATTTTTCAATCGAACATTAGATCTGCAGGTGACTTGCCTGAACTGATATTTAGAATTTATTTAGCATTTCGTCATTGCCTAATTTTTTTTTTCTCTCTAGCACTTGCTTCAAAGTATCTACAAATCATTCTGCTTGCCCATTTGACCCTGGGTGGTAGGGCGGAGTAAACATGTGCTTGATTGCATGCATTTTATACAATTTTTTGAACTCATGCTGTAATTTATGTTCCATTGTCTGATACTGTGGTGTCTGGAACATAGTATTGAGCAAAAAGTTCATGCAGGAACTTTGCTACCTTCGCGGTAGGTTGACTGCACCTACATACTTCCGGCCACATGGTAAGGTTATCAACAATGTAGTAGGCACCATTCAGTGGTCCAGTGTAGTCTATATGGACAATGGACTCAGGCCATGATTGGTATTTGTGGTGCCTTGGCTGCTGGAACACAACCTCTACAAGATTATTACCAAATTTTCAATGTCCTTGTCCAGTGTCGGCCAAGACGCATAACTCCTTGTCAAAGCTTTCATTCTCGACATCCCCAGGTGTCCACTACGAAATTCATGTAATATCTGTTTCTGTAGGGCAGTTGGTACCACCACAGCCTTTCCTCAGCTTCAATGTCCCAGGCTTTGGGATTGATGTCGGTCAGTTTTAGGCTTTGCCTCAGCTGATCCTTGTATCAGTGGCATGGATGGCCACACAGTGGTCACCAGATAAAATCTGACGCAGTAGCTTGGTTTCTTTCATTCTTGCATTTGTGGCCTGTCCATTTCAGGATGATGGCCTCGATGCTATTGTTTTAATTTAATATTGAGATCACATGTTTTTGGTTTCTTTTTACAATTATATTTTCATGTTCTTGAATTCCGGATGGATTTGACGAAAGCCTCCTTGACTCTATCCACATTTTCTGTTTCTGGTTTTCCTTCAGCATCTAATATGATTGTCTTCTCTGTTCTTGAAGATATTTTATAAGGTCCTATATAACAAGGACTTAACGAATGAGGAGTGATTTCTTTATTACCCACAAGGGGGCCAGTGGGGACATATAACAATTAGAAAAAAAAAAACTTATGATAAAAATGAATGATAATGAAAATGAGCTACTTTATTTCATTATATTGGCTATGAAAGCCGTACATAGATGGAGTAGCTGCGGGCTGGACAAAGACATTGATGAGATGAATGATGAACACGATGATATTAATGGGAGAAGGCAGAAGTCACCCACCGAACTCTGCTTCTCTAAAACATTGTTCTTTTATAATTTACATATTTGAGGCAATAAACCTCTTAGCACAGTTTCTTATTGGACTCAAGCTCCTTACAATGAGGTACTAAGCCTCTTACTGCAGACGACACCATGTCCTTAAAATGAAGCACCTGCCTCTTACAACTCTTCTCATGGGCCACATGCCCCTTCAGTATGAGGCACTCATCTTCTTACAATCTTCCGACCCAAAGCGCCACTTAGCACTCCAACAGTGCCACGATCGGAAGCACAATATATCCTCAGGGAAGGAGTCCATTCAGGCTATGTCTCCTCCCTTGACAAGCCCTGTAAAAGAGCTCTCCCAACGCCTCCTCTCACCTTCTGGAGAAAACCAAATATTGTTCCTCCATTTGTTCGAGGTTACAACTTCCTCCGTCGGTGGCACAATTCCCACCGACGGGGCTTTGGAACATGCCAGCAGCGTGTATTAGCAATCATTTTGTTTGGCCAGGACATACATTCATGGGTTACTCTGTTTCTCTGGCACTAAAAGAGTCTGGTAAAACCAGTGGATATGTCACGGCAAATGTATTGGAATCAACTGAAATTGCAATGCAGAAGAATGTGATTTACCTGTTTCCAAAGCAGACCCTGAGCAGTTTAAGTGGGCCTTTCGTCAAACAATGCTGTTGGGAGGCATTGACCTGCCCCTGCAGGTGCCAAGTGGCAAGCCGACTGATTTAGGCTGGTTAACTTTGGACCCTGCCACTGCTTCATATTTCTTTTAATGGGGTCTTCTTCACGAGGTCGCTACCCTTCATCAGACACGAGAACGGTGACATCATCCACATATGCTGTTGCTCCCTTACCATAAGCGCCCCCACCCTCACCCCGCAGTCCCCAACCTCCGCAGCAGTGGCTCAAGGGCCAATACATACAGAAGCAGCAACAGGGGCAGCCCTGGCGAATTTAATGCTTGATTGCGAATGGCTTTGAGAAGAGACCATTCACCTGGACGACTGATTCGATGTCGCTATACATAGCATTGATCCAGCTATGGAAAGTTGAGCCCAGTCTGACCCCCACCAGATACTGATGGTCAACCCTATCGAATGCTGTAGACTGGTCTAAATTCACCAGTGCCCCACCCTTGCCAGGAATTTTTCCTACCTGCTCTATGGTGAAGCAAATGAGGTGAAGGTTGTCGTAGCAAGTGGAAAAAAGGGATCTGCTTGCATCATGATGAGAAGATGGTGTAAGGAAAGTATTTCCCAGCAGCGAAAGACAAGACCTGAGTCAATCAGGTGGAAACAGCCAGAATCATCTTCCTTAAACATTGCTGGATAAAATTTGCTAAGTTGAGGCAGAAATTTAGAGCAGTGAAAGATGAAACATTGGTAAAAAATGAAGCCAATAAAGGGATGTAGTTGTTGGTGGGGGGTCATTGAAGGCAGGTCCTTAGGGGTCACAGTTTTGGTAGGGTGCCATCTTCTTCGTTTGTTTTACTATCGACTCTCAGTTTGCTGAGGGGTAATGTTGTAAAACGTGATAAATGTTTTTTGAATACTTCAAAGGTTAATCCCAAATAAGGGAGCCAAAGTATTAAAGGCGTCTCAATATGGTAGAGGTCTGATGGATTTAATTGGTGAACCTTCTTCAATTCACCATTTGCCATCTTAAAGAAGAACGTATTGGGCCATGTGGCTCTGGGTTCTTTACATTTAAGAATTCCTTCTGACTGAACGAATTTAATCCTGGGTCTCTGTTTAGTGAAGTTGCGCCTGAGACTAAAGAGTAGCAACATTTACACAGACCCCACTTCTGTCTAATGATAGACATTCAAATGCAGTGAAACACTCAGTTTCTTTAAGTGATTTGTGTGTTTGTTTTTTTGGATTACAACTTAGAAACCATTTGCACAGAATTTGGTAGCTCTGTCTTACAATGCTGAAGGGATTGTTGTGCTTGATAATTTCCAGGTCAATAGTTTTAATTCCTAAGAAAATACCAGCTTGTTACCAATTACTTCCTAACTGCTATGACACCTTCAGGAGATGCTTCTCTTCCAGGTTTTGAGAACCAACTTACTGGGATACAACCTCTAATGGCTGTGAATCAGTCTGTACTTCCTTGTTCTCATACTTTGCAGACTTGGTAGGATGTAGCCTCCAATGGCTGTGAATCAGTCTGTACTGTCTTGTCCTCAACCTTTGCAGATTCAACTGTCTGAGGACGCCAGGACCTCCTCCACACACGTTGGAGTCTCAACTGCTTCTGCCACTGTTTGAACTTGCTTCTCTTCAATCTTTGGAGTCTCAACTTGCTATGGTTTCCTTTCTGATGTAGGTGCCAACGTGGGACTCTTATAAGTAGTTGGCACCCTAGACATCATTTCAGAGGAATTTTGGAAAAGCATTCCCCACAAATCACAACATGACCACAGGGATAGAATTTCATGTTGTATTTCTTTACTTCACACAACCTACATGGTGCCTGTGCTGTGAATAATAGCTTTAATTTTTCTTTCAACTTTGCATTTTTAAGTGGAGTTAATTCTCTTGCTTTTAAAGTAAAAATTTCCACTCTCGTGGATTAGATAACTAGCAACCACCACACCAGAGAGCCTTTCTCTATTTCGCATGTTGAGCTTCATGCAATACTTAACTAAAATGGTCAAGTGTTCCTCCTCAGAATGAAACACTTTCTTTACAGCAAGGTGCAGACAATTGTTGCCTTCTTTGTTCACAGCGTTTACGTCTGCACAAAAAAACTTCTTTTAAAAAAAAAGAAATTTTTAAATCCACACCATACCTAATATCACTTTTAAATGTCATGTCATACCCTAATTCAAACACAACTATGCTTTCCCATTGGACACCTCTTAAACTTCCTATGAGAAATAATGACTTTGTGCTGATAGAAGTAAATGAAAAAGAGTTATTATATATTATTATTCATAATTTACATTTGTTTTCTTATGGTAATCATAAATAACCCATGCTAGCATGGAAAGCGGACGTTAAACGATGATAGCACAAATAAATAAATAGTTGATATACTGGAAATTCTTTCTTTCGAATATGTAGAGGCATATTTATATAATATATATTGATCTTCGCTATAATTGTTTTAATTTTGTTGTTTTTTTATGTATTTGAATTCTCAATGCAAATACTCTTAAACATACGGATTTCGAACCAATATTTTGTGATTTAGCATTCCTTGAACATAGAATTTCATGTGTCTTTTTGAAATATTGTACTCAAGTGGCTTATGTACATAGATATGTATTGTTTATCAATCAAATATTGTATATAAGTCAAAATAAATTGTCGACTTTGTCTTTTTCAAAAATTATAATGTAAATAAATTGTTAGATTGTCAATTGTATTTTTCTATTTAATTTATTATTTGTAATTTATACTCCTATGTCTGTGGTATTCAACTGCTGTATCTGTGAACTGGATGTTTTACACTCCATTTAAGGAATCATTTTTTTTTTCTTTTGTTACATTATATATATATATATATATATATATATATATATATATATATATATATATATATATATATATATATATATATATATATATATATATATATATATATATATATATATATATATATATATGTATATATATATATATATATGTATATATATATATATATATATATATATATATATATATATATGTATATATATATATATATATATATATATATGTATATATATATATATATATATATATATATATATATATATATATATATATATATATATATACACACACACACACACACACACACACACACACACAGGTAGAAAGAACCCTCGTGTGTGGTTGATGCCAGTGTTGCCTGACTGGTTCCATGCCAGTGGCAAGGAAAAAGCATTCTAGCGTGGTCATTGCCAATGCCGCCTGACTGGCTCCTGTGCCAGTGGAATATAAAAAGCACCCACTACACTCTCATAGTGATTCGTGTTAGAAAGGGCATCCAGCCGTAGAAACCTTGCCAGATCAGATTGGAGCCTGGTGCAGCCTCCTGGCTGACCAACTAGAACCTTGGACAGAGAGAGAAATGAAGTTTACTGTCAATAAGTGTGAGATAACGTCCCACAACCTTACAACTCACACTAAGCTCTAATTCTCTTCTCTTACAACAGCATTCTATCTCTCTCTCTGTGGATTACTACTAAACAACATATATATATATATATATATATATATATATATATATATATATATATATATATACACACACACACACACACATACACCTTACATACTGATTGGCAGCAAGAAGGACATCCAACTGTAGAATCAAACCACAAATGAACCCATTAGGTTGCTTACCAACCACATGGTTCCGGGTTCATTCCCACTGCGTGGCACCTTGGGCAAGTGTCTTCTACTATAGCCTCAGGCCCACCAAAGCCTTGTGAGTGGATTTGGTAGACGGAAACGGAAAGAAGCCCATCGTATATATATATAATCATCATCATCATCGTTTAACGTTCGCTTTCCATGCTAGCATGGGTTGGACGATTTGATTGAGGACTGGTGAAACCGGATGGCAACACCAGGCTCCAATCTTATTTGGCAGAGTTTCTACAGCTGCAAGCCCTTCCTAACGTCAACCACTCAGAGAGTGTAGTGGGTGCTTTTACGTGTCACCCGCACGAGGGCCAGTCAGGCGGTAGTGGCAACAGCCTTGCTCAAAATGGTGTCTTTTATGTGCCACCCGCACAAGAGCCAGTTCAGGGGCACTGGCAACGATCTCGCTCGAAAATCCTATGAAGGCCAGTCAGGCGGTACTGGCAACGGTCACGCTCAAAATGGTGCATCTTATGTGCCACCCGCACAAGAGCCAGTCCAGGGGCACTGGCAGCGATCTCACTTGGCTTGCCGGGTCTTCTCACGCACAGCACATTTCCAAAGGTCTCGGTCAGTAGTCATCGCCTCGGTGAGGCCCAATGTTCGAAGGTCTTGCCTTACCACCTCAGCCCAGGTCTTCCTGGGCCTACCTCTTCCACGGGTTCCCTCAACTGTTAGGGTGTGGCACTTTTTCACGCAGCTATCCTCATCCATTCTCACCACATGTCCATATCAGCGCAATCGTCTCTCTTGCACACCACAACTGATGCTTCTAATGTTCAGCTTTTCTCTCAAGATATTTACACTCTGATGGGTATGCACACTGATATTACACATCCAACGGAGCATACTGGCTTCATTCCTTGCGAGCTTACGCATGTCCTCAGCAGTTACAGCCCATGTTTCACTGCCATGTAGCATGGCTGTTCGTACGCATGCGTCATACAGTCTGCCTTTTACTCTGAGTGAGAGTCCCTTTGTCGCCAGCAGAGGTAAGAGCTCTCTAAACTTTGCTCAGGCTATTCTTATTCTAGCAGCTACACTTTCAGCGCACCCACCCCCACTACTAACTTGGTCACCCAGATAGCGGAAGCTATCGACTACCTCTAGTTTTTCTCCCTGGAATGAGATAGAAGTTGTTTCCTGTTTGTTTACAGTGTTTATTGCACCTGAACATCTGCCACATACAAAAACTAACTTCCTAGTTAACCTGCCTTTGATATTGCTGCACCTCTTATGTGTCCATAGCTTGCACCGGGTACATCTTATAGAGTTACTACCTACTCCTTTTCTACATACTGAGCAGGGCCATCTACCTGAAGGGGTTTGTGTTTTATCTACCTTCCTACTTATTAGGATTTTGGTTTTAGCTAGGTTGACTCTAAGGCCCTTCGATTCTAGTCTTTGCTTCCACACCTGAAACTTCTCCTCTAGTTCTGAAAGTGACTCCGCAATTAGTGCAAGGTCATCAGCATAGAGAAGCTCCCAGGGGCAACCTGTCTTGAATTCCTCTGTGATTGCCTGGAGGACTATGAAAAATAGGAGGGGGCTGAGGACGGAATCTTGGTGGTCCCCTACCTCTACCCGGAATTCATTACTGTACTCATTTCCAACCCTCGCCTTACTGGCAGCATCTCTGTACATGGCTCGCACAGCTCTCACTAAATATTCTTCTATCCCAAGTTTCCTCATTGACCACCAGATAAGGGATCAGGGGACCCTGTCAAAAGCTTTCTCCATGTCAACGAAAGCCAGGTACAGAGGTTTATCCTTGGCTAGGTATTTCTCCTGCAGCTGTCTCACTAGAAATATGGCATCAGTAGTGCTTTTACCTGGCACGGACCCAAACTGCATCCCATCTAAATTGATTCGCTCCCTAATTAGTTGGGCTATGACCCTCTCCGTAACTTTCATAACCTGATCTAACAGCTTGATGCCTCTGTAATTATTTGTATCTAAAGCATCACCTTTACCTTTGTAGCAGTTGACTATGATGCTGCTACACCAGTCATTGGGTATGACTCCTTCGTGTATCACCTGGTTCGTAATACGGGTGACTAGGCTGTATCCAACACTGCCAGATATTTTGAGCATCTCTGCAGTGATTCTTGATGGGCCGTGGGGCTTTCCCTGTCTTCATACTCTTAATTGCTTTATCTACCCTGGTACTATCAACTCGGATAGCTGGTCCCTCTGTTGGGTCGACATACGGCAGGCTCTCTTTCTCCCATTCATTCTCTTTATTAAGCAATCTATCGTAGTGGCATCTCCAGACCTCTTTCTTTGCAGCCTCATTTAGTGCAAGCGTACCATCATCCATGCGAACACATTTCTCTCCTACGACATCACTATTCTCTCTCCTACACTGTCTTGCAACATGAAATACCTCGAGTCCTCACGGTGCACAACATTGGAAAATTTTTTCTTATCTGCTTCCCCTCTGATATATATATATATATATGGTAATCTTCCAGTTTCGAGGGGTTAAATAAATTACAAGGGAAATAACTGAACGACTTACCAGTATTATCCGTACTACTTTTTCTCTAAAACAGCATGCGACGGAATTTCTTTTTATAAAAGTTTAGGGTTAGGGTTAGGGTTCAGGTTAGATGTTGTGCAGCTGGTCTTCCACGAGGCATTTTCGATTTCTCATAAGAAACTATGATATTCAATCACGTGTGTGATTTATATAGAAACAGTTAACGTCAATCAAATCACGTGATTTATTTATAAACAAAGTAGTACGGATAATACTGGTAAGACGTTCAGTTATTTCCCTTGTAATTTATTTAACCCCTCGAAACTGGAAGATTACATATATATATATATATATATATATATCTTTTACCTGTTTCAGTCATTTGACTGTGGCCATGCTGGAGCACCGCCTTTAGTCGAGCAAATCGACCTCAGGACTTATTCTTTGGAAGCCCAGTACTTATTCTATCAGTCTCTTTTTGCCGAACCGCTAAGTTACGGGGACGTAGTAAACCCACCAGCATCGGTTGTCAAGCGATGTTGGGGGGACAAACACAGACACACGAACATATACACACACATACATATATATATATATATATATATATATATATATATATATATTTATAAACATAATTAAGGGATCAGCAAGCATTTGCTTCACCATATACCGAAGTACAGAAATAGCAGCTAAAAAAGCTGAAACTCCAACAGATAGCATTACTTGTAACTCACAAAGGCAAAAACAAGAAGAAAAAACAATGAAAACTAACCATTTAAAGTTAATCATAGACGTGTTCCTGGATTATGAATGATAAAATTCAATTTCCGTCATCGGTATGATATTCCAGTAGTACATTCTGAAAGAAGCCCATCATATATATATATATATAGGTGTAGGAGTAGCTGTGTGTTAAGTAGCTTGCTTACGAACAACATAGTTCCGTGGTTCAGTTCCACTGCATGGCACCTTAAGCAACTGTCTTCTACTACAGCCTCGGGGCCGACCAAAGCCTTGTGAGTGGATTTGGTAGATGGAAACTGAAAGAAGCCCATCAGTGCCACCTTGGGCAAGTGTCTTCTACTATAGCCTTGGGCCAACCAAAGCCATGTGAGTGGATTTGGTAGACGGAAACTGAAAGAAGTCAACCTTATATATATATATATATATATATATAGATGTAGGAGTGGCTGTGTGTTAAGTAGCTTGCTTACGAACCACATGGTTCCGGGTTCAGTCCCACTGTGTGGCACCTCAGGCAAGTGTCTTCTACTATAGCCTCGGGGCCAAACAAAGCCTTGTGAGTGGATTTGGTAGACAGAAACTGAAAGAAGTCAACCTAATATATATATATAGGTGTAGAAGTGGCTGTCTGTTAAGTAGCTTGCTTACGAACCACATGGTTCCGGGTTCAGTCCCACTGTGTGGCACCTCAGGCAAGTGTCTTCTACTATAGCCTCGGGGCCAAACAAAGCCTTGTGAGTGGATTTGGTAGACAGAAACTGAAAGAAGTCAACCTAATATATATATATAGGTGTAGAAGTGGCTGTCTGTTAAGTAGCTTGCTTACGAACCACATGGTTCCGAGGTTCAGTTTCACTGCGTGGCACCTTGGGCAAGTGTCTTCTACTACAGCCTCGGGGCCGACCAAAGCCTAGTGAGTGGATTTGATAGACGGAAACTGAAAGAAGCCCATCATATATATATATATATATAAGTGTAAGAATGGCTGTGTGTTAAGTCGCTTGCTTACGAACCACATGGTTCCGGGAGTTCAGTCCCACTGTTTGGCACCTTGGGCAAGTGTCTTCTACTATAGCCTCGGGGCCGACCAAAGCCTTGTGAGTGGATTTGATAGACGGAAACTGAAAGAAGCCCATCATATATATATATAAGTGTAGCAGTGGCTGTGTGTTAAGTCGCTTGCTTACGAACCACAAGGTTCCGTGTTTAGTCCCACTGCGTGGCACCTTAGGCAAGTGTCTTCTACTACAGCCTCAGGCCAACCTAAGCCTTGTGAGTGGATTTGATAGACGGAAACTGAAAGAAGCCCATCATATATATATATAAGTGTAGCAGTGGCTGTGTGTTAAGTCGCTTGCTTACGAACCACAAGGTTCCGTGTTTAGTCCCACTGCGTGGCACCTTAGGCAAGTGTCTTCTACTATAGCCTCATGCCAACCGAAGACTTGTGAGTAGATTTGATAGACGGAAACTGAAAGAAGCCCATTTTATATATATATATTTGTGTAGGAGTGGCTGTGTGTTAAGTAGCTTGCTTACGAACCACATGGTTGCGGGAGTTCAGTCCCACTGTGTGGCACCTTGGGCAAGTGTCTTCTACTATTGCCTCAGGCCAACCAAAGCCTTGTGAGTGGATTAGATAGACGGAAACTGAAAGAAGCCCATCAAATATATATGTATAGGTGTAGGAGTAGCTGTGTGTTAAGTAGCGTGCTTACGAACAACATAGTTCCGTGGTTCAGTTCTACTGCGTGGCACCTTGGGCAAGTGTCTTCTACTACAGCCTCGGGGCCGACCAAAGCCTTTTGAGTGGATTTGGTAGACGGAAACTGAAAGAAGCCCATTTTTTATATATTTATATATTTGTGTAGGAGTGGCTGTGTGTTAAGTAGCTTGCTTACGAACCACATGGTTCCGGGAGTTCAGTCCCACTGTGTGGTACCTTGGGCAAGTGTTTTCTACTATTGCCTCGGGGCCAACCAAAGCCTTGTAAGTGGATTTGATAGATGGAAACTGAAAGAAGCCCTTCATATATATATATAAGTGTAGCAGTGTATGTGTGTTAAGTCGCTTGCTTACAAACCATATGGTTCCGTGTTTAGTCCCACTGCGTGGCACCTTAGGCAAGTGTCTTCTACTACAGCCTCAGGCCAACCCAAGCCTTGTATGTAGATTTGGTAGACGGAAACTGAAAGAAGCCCATCTTATATATATATGGGTGTATGAATGGTTGTGTGTTAAGTAGCTTGCTTACGAAGCATATGGTTCCGGGGGTTCAGTCCCACTGTGTGGCACCTTGTGCAAGTGTCTTCTACTATTGCCGTCTATACTATGCCCCCACCACTATTCCAAAGCACTTTCAACGAAATTGGAAAATACGTCTTGGAACATTCATAAATGTAAATCATTATAGTTATCTCTCTTAGAATGTGAATTATAGTTTTGAATTCAAAAATATAATTTTTTATTCTATAACAATTTACTTTCCGAAAGTTCCAAGACGTCTTTTCCAATTACCTCCCTTAGAGGACAAGAAGGACAACTCTTGATATGACTTTAAAATAGCAAGCGTTTAAGTATTATCTCCCTTTAAAACCATGGAGATAATGGCATAATTGTACCCTAAGGATTTTGGAAGGTCATAACTTTGAGAAAAATGAATATTTTTTAATGAAATTTTCAATGCAAATATTATTTATTATGGAGATTCTGAATATACAAAAGATTTCGGTGAAAGTGTTGTGGAATGGGAGTGGGGGGACAGAATAAACGGCTATATTAAAGGACACCTGCCCAAGGTGCCACACAGCGAGACTGAACCCCCGGAACCATGTGGTTCGTAAGCAAGCTACTTACCACACAGCCACTCCTGTGACAATAGGAAGCAGAACTGTGTCTATTGTCTGTTAGTGCTTTCTCTACCGTAATGTTCGCGAATTTGAGAATCCTCCTTCCACTAGCAATTACAATTTTATTCGTTGATCATTTTTTGCCTGTAACCCTTGCTTTGCTTTGTAGACGTCACGGCCCATTGGAATACCTGGCAACAGGCAACTCCTATAAAAGTCTCATCCGAGAAGGTCCGCCACCCCGTCTTCTCGCAGCTGGGTCTAGCGAAGAGTGGGCTTATTTACAATTGAGATATTCATACTAGAAACAAACCATTGGACATAGGTGTAACGGCGTTGTCTTTGAGCTTCGCGAATGCTGCAACGAGACCCTCAGAATAGATGCCACATGGATGTTCGGTGCGTTGGCCTCCAGCGATGAGCGTATAGTCCTCACTCACATTAAGTGCATGGCTGTCCACCAACAAAATGTGATAATCGCTCGTGTGCCTGGATCGGGACGATATTTGTAGGGCAAGTGTCTTCTACTATAGCCTCGGGCCAACCAAAGCCATGTGAGAGGATTTTTGGTAGACAGAAACTGAAAGAAGTCAACCTTATATATATATATATATATAGGTGTAGGAGTGGCTGTGTGTTAAGTAGCTTGCTTACGAACCACATGGTTCCGGGTTCAGTCCCACTGTGTGGCACCTTGGGCAAGTGTCTTCTACTATAGCCTCGGGGCCGACCAAAGCCTTGTGAGTGGATTTGGTAGGCGGAAACTGAAAGAAGCGCGTCTTATATATATATATATATATATATATATAGGTGTAGGAATGGCTGTGTGTTAAGTAGCTTGCCTACGAAGCGTATGGTTCCGGGGGTTGAGTTCCACTGTGTGGCACCTTGGGCAAGTGTCTTCTACTATATCCTCGGGGCCGACCAAAGGCTTGTAAGTGGATTTGATAGACGGAAACTGAAAGAAGCCCATCTTATATATATATAAGTGTAGGAGTGGCTGTGTGTTAAGTAGCTTGCTTACGAACCACAAGGTTCCGTGTTTAGTCCCACTGCGTGGCACCTTAGGCAAGTGTCTTCTACTATAGCCTCAGGCCAACCGAAGCCTTGTGAGTGGATTTGGTAGATGGAAACTGAAAGAAGCCCATTTAATATATATATATATAAGTGTAGGAGTGTAGGAATATTTTTTAATGAAATTTTCTATGCAAATTTTATTTATTATGGAGATTCTGAATATACAAAAATTTTCGGTGAAAGTGTTGTGGAATGGGGGTGGGGGGACAGAATAAACGGCTATATTAGAAGACACCTGCCCAAGGTGCCACACAGCGAGACTGAACCCCCGGAACCATGTGGTTCGTAAGCAAGCTACTTACCACACAGCCACTCCTGTGACAATAGGAAGCAGAACTGTGTCTATTGTCTGTTAGTGCTTTCTCTACCGTAATGTTCGCGAATTTGAGAATCCTCCTTCCACTAGCAATTACAATTTTATTCGTTGATCATTTTTTGCCTGTAACCCTTGCTTTGCTTTATAGACGTCACGGCCCATTGGAATACCTGGCAACAAGCAACTCCTATAAAACTCTCATCCGGTTGTCAAGCGATGGTGGGGGAACAAACACAGACACACAAACACACATACCTATATATATATATATATACATGTATACGACAGGCTTCTTTCAGTTTCCGTCTACCAAATCCACTCACAAGACTTTGGTGAGCCCGAGGCTATAGTAGAAGACACTTGCCCAAGGTGCCATGCAGTGGGACTGAACACGGAACCATGCGGTTGGTAGGTAAGCTACTTACCACACAGCCACTGCTGCACCTATATATATATATATATATATATATATATATCTTTATATATTATACTTTTACAACAAGAAGGGTGACCTGGACTTTGAAGTATCAGCCTAATGCCCTCCATCAGACTATCTAATGGGCCAGGACTTCGAAGTCCCTGTCAGCCTACTCTACATACGATATTGAGTCATTCTTCATTTTCTTGTTGAATTGTTCTTACTCTAACTTGACAGGAAAGCAAACATTTATTACACGCTTCTCTTTCCCTTTCTCTTTCTCTTACCCATTTGGCTGCGGCCATGCTGGAGCACCACCTCGAAGGGTTTAGTCCAACGAGTTGACTCCAAGAGCTTGCATTTTTTGAGCTGCTAACTTATGGGGACACAAACAAACCAACTCTGGTTGCCAAGCATTTTTGGAGGAGAATCACAATCACAAGTATGCATGCACACACACACACACACACACACACACACACACACACACACACACACACACACATGCACACACTCAAACATATATATGTGAGTGTGTGTGTGTATATATATATATATATATATATATATATAAACAGGGCTCTGTCTTAGGACCATTGCTTTTTATAGTCGCTCTCTCAGATATGCCTTCAAGTGCCCAGATAGCCACTCTTGCAAGCTACGCAGACAATACGAAAGTCTCGCATAAAATACAGAACTCCAGCGATGTTGCACATCTGCAGCAGGAGTTGGACTCAGTTTACAGATGGGCTGAGGATAATAATATGCTGTTTAATGCTGAAAAATTCCAAGCCCTGCGCTACCAACGTCCAAAACTGAATATGAAACTTACAGAGTACACTGGTCCACAGGGAATTTCAATCCCTGAGCCTAAATCAGTGAGAGACCTGGGTATCGACATGAGTGATGATACCTCTTTCCACGTGCACATTACCAGGATGGCAACAAAGTGCAGACGATTGGCTGGATGGATCCTGAGAACATTCAGAACCAGAGATAAGGAAACCATGATGATCCTCTGGAGGACATTCGTCCTCAGCCGCCTGGACTACTGCTCACAGCTGTGGTCACCCAGCAGTGTGAAATTAACAGCAGACCTTGAAGCAATCCAGAGAAGATTCACAAAGAAGATTGTCTCTTTGCAACTGCTTGGCTACTCGGAAAGGCTGAAACCGCTAAGACTCTACTCCCTGAGAGAAGGCGGGAGAGGTATGCAGTAATATACATCCGGAAGATCCTGGAAGGAATTGTGCCAAATTTTGGCATTGAAAGCTACACCAATGCCAGAACGGGACAACACTGCATAGTGCCAAAGATCCCAGCAATGCTGGACCTCTTCCTGTCGAGAGTCCCAGATGAACCTACTTCACGGCAAGAGGTGCAAATGAGGGTTGCTAAATCAAACTCCATTCTTCACCATGTGCCACATATTGTAGGAAGCTCCCTGTAATAACAGTGTAGTAACACGGCGGTGCATCAGCATGGCCGCAGCTCTAAGCTGAAACTATAAACAACAAACAACAATATTCTGTTGTGTCTGGTGAGAGTCATTTTCTTATTGTGCCTTAAAATTTAACACACTCACCGGTTAAATTTCCACTTATTTCTTATTTTTATTTTCCTAAAATTTTCGTTGTGTCTTGCGACCTTTTCAATAGTCTTGACTCTCTTGAGAAATAAGTGGAAATGTTACCGGTGAGTGTGTTAAATTTTAAGGCACAATAAGAAAATGACTCTCCCCAGACACAAAAGAATATGCTTCAACACATGAAATCACATAAAGAAATCTTGCAAACCAAATCCCAAAACGAAATATATATACATATATACATATATATATACATACATGATGGGCGTCTTTCAGTTTTTGCCTACCAAATCCGCTTACAAAGATCTGGTTGGTCTAAGGCTACAGTAGAAGACATTTGACCAAAGTGCCATGTATTGGGACTGAACCTGGAACTATGTGGTTGGGAAGCAAACGTCTTACCACTCAGCCATGTGCATGTGTGTATATAAATACGATTGATTGTGTGAGTGGTGGGGGGAAGAAATATTTGAAAACATTGTGGTGAGAGGAGAGAGAGAGGGAGAGAGAAGGTGGAAGAGATGGAGAAGAGGAGGGGCAATGACACAGGAAGCAGTTGCCTTGATGAGAAAGGAATCCTGGGGGCAGAAACACGGAAAACAATGGCATTTTCATTACACCGGTTCTAACAATATTTGTGACAACAACAACGTTAATAATAATAACAATAATAGTCACTGTACCAAAACCTAATAGTTTCTGATTTCGTTCAAATATACATGCGAATGTATATGTACACATACAGGTAAGTGGGTGTGTGTGTATGTATATATATATGTATATATATGTATGTATATATATATATATATATATTCTCAGCCCAAGAATTACAGCGTGATGTGCTGCTTGACTGGTCCCCCCCCTCTCTCTCTCTCTCTCTTTATATATATATGATGATGATGATGATGATCTTTTCTCCCGCCATGCCTCTGTCTACCCCTCCATCCTCTCTCTCCTTCGTAGTTTTCCTTAAGGTCTTCAGGTTCTGGCTATATATAAATGAGAAACCCATTCTAAATTATCTCGCTGACATACTACGACGAAATACCCAAGATGCAGATAAGATAGAGATTTTTTATTTATTTACGGCCTCAAACATCTCATAATACCTTGCGCTTTAGTTTTTGCCCCCTATTATTTATCTTGTTCCTCTCCATGAAATTCAATTGAATTCAGTTGTTGTCTTAAATTCATGCTTATTCATTTTCTAAGCTTCCTAAATTCATGCTACGTTATATTCTAATCACCCAGAATTCATTGCTCTTTTAAAAAAATTACGATTTATGCATTGTTGTCTCTCAAATATTTAAAATCTACAATTAAGAGACCTATCTACTCGCTGGCGGTAACCCGCCCTCCCACACCCTCCACCGGAAGTTCATTCCTCTGTCATCCCACCCCCTCCACCGGAAGTTCATTCCTCTGTCATCCCACCCCCTCCACCGGAAGTTCATTCCTCTGTCATCCCGCCCCCTCCGCCGGAAGTTCATTCCTCTGTCATCCTGTCAACCTCGGCTGTCTCCCGGAACCCATCTAGTGGCCTTGGCCATCCTCTCCCCTACCTTTGGGTAGCGCATTAAGGTTGAGAAATGTTTGCAGGTTGTAGGTACTGTTTTGCTTATGAATTCTTCCAATTGCAAGTTTTCTTTTCAGGTACACGACACTGCTTTTCCCCTTCCCAGGCTACAGGCCCACACCCCCAACACCCATACTGTTAGGATTGGCACTCTCAACGTCGGTACGCTGAAAGGTAGATCTGGTGAAATTGTTGAGATGCTTGAACGGAGATGCGTAGATATGTGCTGCATCCAGGAAGTAAGATGGAGAGGAGGTTCTGCAAGGTTCCTCACAGGCAAAGAACACAGGTACAAGATTTTCTGGGCAGGGAACACTGACGGGGTCGGGGGCGTAGGAATACTTCTAGCGGAGAAATGGGTGGATAAGGTAATCGAGGTCGTTAGAGTAAGTGACAGAGTACTTAAGATCAGACTAGTGCTTCATCATAGATTAGCTACTGTCATCTCAGCCTATGCACCTCAACCTGGGCTACCAGATGGTCTGAAAGACCAATTCTATGACACCCTCTTGCAAACTACCCTGTCGACGAGTGACAGGGACCTTCTCTTTGTGGCTGGAGACTTCAACGGTCATGTCGGACGTCGTGCTGGGGGCTTCCATGGCATACATGGAGGCTATGGCTTCGGTTCCCGCAACGAGGAGGGAACCAGACTGCTGGAGTTCTGTGATGCAACCAATCTTATGGTCTGCAATACCAACTTCAGGAAACCTGCCAGTCACCTAGTCACCTACCGCTCCGGCAGACACTCTAGCCAAATCGACTACATCCTCGCCAGAAATAGGGAAAGAGGGCGGCTTATAAATGCCAAAACCTACCCTGGCGAAGAATGTACCCCACAACATAGATTAGTAGTTAGCGACTTTGGGATTAAGGCAAAATGGGTGCCCAGAATTAGACAGGCTTGGAGAAGAAGGGTGTGGAAGCTTAAAGACCCTGCAAACGGACAGAGACTTAGAGACAAGTTACTTGAAGCATTTAACGAAATAGAAGGGGATATAGCATCATACAACGTGGAAGACAATTGGAGATTTCTGCGGGACAACCTGTTGAAAGCCACCGACCAGATTTGTGGGTGGTGTAAGGTCCCCTCCCAACCCAGAGTAACGTGGTGGTGGAGAAAGGAGGTAGACAGGGCTATTAGACAAAAGAAACAAGCTTGGAAGGACTGGAAGAACGGTGGTAGCAGGGAATTGTACCAATGTGCCAGAAGGGAGGCTAGGCGACAGGTTTATTTAGCCAGAGGGGAAGCAGATAAGGAAAGATTTGCCAATGTTCTGCGCCGTGAGGACCAAAGACTCGAGGTATTTCGTGTTGCAAGACAGTGTAGGAGAGAGAATAGTGATGTTGTAGGAGAGAAATGTGTTCGCATGGATGATGGTACGCTTGCATTAAATGAGGATGCAAAGAAAGAGGTCTGGAGATGCCACTACGATAGATTGCTTAATAAAGAGAATGAATGGGAGAAAGAGAGCCTGCCTTATGTCGACCCAATAGAGGGACCAGCTATCCGAGTTGATAGTACCAGGGTAGATAAAGCAATTAAGAGTATGAAGACTGGGAAAGCCCCCGGCCCATCAGGAATCACTGCAGAGATGCTCAAAATATCTGGCAGTGTTGGCTATAGCCTAGTCACCCGTATTACGAACCAGGTGATACACGAAGGAGTCATACCCTATGACTGGTGTAGCAGCATCATAGTCAACTGCTACAAAGGTAAAGGGGACGCTTTAGATACAAATAATTACAGAGGCATCAAGCTGTTAGATCAGGTTATGAAAGTTACGGAGAGGGTCATAGCCCAACTAATTAGGGAGCGAATCAATTTAGATGAGATGCAGTTTGGGTTCGTGCCAGGTAAAAGCACTACTGATGCCTTATTTCTAGTGAGACAGTTGCAAGAGAAATACCTAGCTAAGGATAAACCTCTGTACCTGGCTTTCGTTGACATGGAGAAAGCCTTTGACAGGGTCCCCCGATCCCTTATCTGGTGGTCAATGAGGAAACTTGGGATAGAAGAATGGTTAGTGAGAGCTGTGCGAGCCATGTACAGAGATGCTGCCAGTAAGGTGAGGGTTGGAAATGAGTACAGCAATGAATTCCGGGTAGAGGTAGGGGTCCACCAAGGTTCCGTCCTCAGCCCCCTATTATTTACCATAGTCCTCCAGGCAATCGCAGAGGAGTTCAAGACAGGTTGCCCCTGGGAGCTCCTCTATGCTGATGACCTTGCCCTAATTGCGGAGTCACTATCAGAACTAGAGGAGAAGTTTCAGGTGTGGAAGCAAGGTCTAGAATTGAAGGGCCTTAGAGTCAACCTAGCTAAAACCAAAATCCTAATAAGTAGGAAGGTAGATAAAACACAAACCCCTTCAGGTAGATGGCCCTGCTCAGTATGTAGAAAAGGAGTAGGTAGTAACTCTATAAGATGTACCCGGTGCAAGCTATGGACACATAAGAGGTGCAGCAACCTAAGAGTTTCTGATTTTGTTCAAATATACATGCGAATGTATATGTACACATACAGGTAAGTGTGTGTGTATGTATATATATATATATATATATATCATCATATATATCTATATCTATCTATATATATATATACACTCACACACACATGTATATATATATATATATGTATATATATATATATGTATATATATATATATATATGTATATATATATATATATATATATGTATATATATATATATACACACACACACATGAAAATATATAAATTCAATTGGGGTATTGACTTTGTAGTTTGCTTTATAAAGCCTGTCTGCAGGTATTGGCTATCAGATAACATTTTACAGGGAATATTGATCGTATCGCTCAACATGCATCTGTAATCCATAAAGTACCAATAAGGTTTATATAAATATAAATATTAACAAAGAGAATGGACAGAGAAGACTTGCCATTTGTCAATATTACTGGATTAATACTGATTCAATCTATTATTTCATATATTATATATAGTAATATTTCAGCAATGATTTTCTGGTAAAAAAATGAAACAATTGTAGCATTATGCCAAAAGATGTGTTGCTCAACCCATTCTCTTTGTTAAAACTTATATATATATATATATATATATATATATATATATATATATATAAGTTATTGCTACTAGTATTGCTACTCTAGTATTATTGCTACTCTAGTATAGCACTAGAGTAGCAATAATTGGGTACCCTCCCAGCAGTATACTGGATAGATACTATCCCTTAGTGGGTTGAACCCCCAACCCCTAACTCTCTCACGTTATATATATATATATATATATATATATATATATATATATATATATAATATATATATATATATATAAGTATTTATATATATATGTGTATGAATGTGTGTGTAGATGTATGTGTGTGTGTAGATGTATGAATGTGTGTGTAGATGTATGTGTGTATATATATATATATATATATATATATATATATATATATATATATATATATATATATATGTATATATATATACATATATATGGACACACACACACACGCACACACAAGTATAGGCACAAGAGGTTTGATTGTGAAGTTTGTGGTGAGCAATGAAAAGAGTGTGAGTGGCAAATTCTCTCTCCTCCGAACCCCCCCCCCTGCTCCACCATCACTGTCACCCCATTCCCACCACGACCCCCTCTCCTTATCACAATAACTATTTAGAGTCCTTTGATGGCTCATCTATCGCCTGCTGCATCAGTCGTAGTTGTTCCGCGATCTCAAGAAGCTGTTTGGCCATATTTTTATTCAACTTGCGAGGGGCTAGACCTGCCCCTTGCCTGTTTGAAACTTGCTTCCCCACTTGTGGCTTTTCCTCAGTGTCTTGAATGATATGTCTGGAAAATGGAGAGAGAGAGAGAGAGAGAAAAGCAGAAAATTAATATAGAAAACAAAAAACAATGAATTACGTGCCAAAAACAAAAAAAAAACAAAGAACATAAACCTTTCTACACACACACACACACACACACACAAAGTCATAAATGACAGAAACAGTTTGATGAAATTTTATTTAACAATAACAAAATTCCAATATCTTGACAAATTATTTTCTAACTTAAAAGCATGTAAATAATTTATATTATTCTATAGAATGAGAAATAAATATACACTCCTTGTTGTTTTCTCTTCTCCTATATATTCTATGTGTTTTGTAGAACGATACATTAAGGAGCTTTTCTAGCAGCTCCACACTATTACTTGAATGCCATGAAGATTCCGTCCAGATTTTCTGATTGTTGTTTAAGTTATTTGGGAATGTAATGTCGGTGGAGTTGCCTCCCCTTGACTGTCTCCCGGTTTGTTTTCGATAAGCTTGGGTTCATTTCTGTGTATGTTTTTGGTTTATTTTCCTTCAGCAAGGGCTTATCCGATGCCTATTCTACGATGAACTGTGTTTCGTAGTTAATAAACAAATTGCTTTGTCTTTGCCAGCCTTGTAGCGAGTTTGTTTCTTCAGCTTCACAAGTTGTTTGCCACAGTTTAAAGACACTTTCCAAGCGTTGACCATCTCAATGTTTCTTTAATTCGTTGTAGATTTCCTCATCCATGTTCTTCAATTTTTCTTCATTGCTCAGCGCTCTAAGCTTAAGCAGTTCTATTTCTGTCTTCATGTTTTCCAAGTGTTAGTTTCTCCCATAATTGTCTTTGTTGGTCCTGTTCGTTTGGAATACGTTTAATTTGGAATTTATGAGGCAGAATTTAACCAGTGTTCATAAATTTCTGCCTTGTGCTTGTTTTTGATCATGTTCCAGAAAGTAACCTTTCTGGCTTTAAGTTTTTCATTCTATATGTGTATAATGCGGTTTTTAATTGTTAGTGGAGGGGGATGGGCTTCTATCTTGTGTATCATCTGTAGGTGGATTTTCATTTAAGCAATTATTATGTGGTAAAGAATGAAGAGTGGTGCATAATTCGGACAAATGTTGATTGAGCTGTTCCTGGGATTGTTCTTTCTTTCATTTTCCTCTTGTGTGGAGCGAGTGAGTTCATCAGTGTTGCTAATCAAAAGTCTCAAATTCGTGTTCATCTCTCTCAGTTCCTTAAGAGTCTCTTCGTTGAGACTTTTAACTGTAGAGTTTGGTGTTTGTGGCATTTTCATTCTCACGTGTAGTGAAATATAATAGAAATATGGCACAAAATAGAAACACACACTTGGAAATATAAAAAGAAAAACAAACGTCAAGTCTTTTTATGAAAAGTAACGATAGATATATGCAATTAGATGAACTGAGGTGGGAGTAAAAGTAGTAAAAGTCATTGTTGGGAGTTGTTAAAGAGATTGAAAAGCATACTGGTTTCCTAATATACCTAATCATTGCGTTATGTAAGATTTTTTCTACTAATTTAATTCAGTTTACGTATCCTTTCCCCGCCCCGTCTAAATTGAAATCAGAACGTAAAGCGTTTTGTCCTCCTAATTTCCGTTTCTATGGCCACGAAGTCAAACATTCTCATAGAATTTCAGTCGCATTAGAACTACTCCAGAAAGACGAAGGCTTTGGTCGGCCCGAGGCTATAGTAGAAAACACTTGCCCAAGATGCCACGCAGTGGGACTGAACCCCGAACCATGTGGTTTGTTAGCAAGCTACTTACCACACATCTATTACAAAATTTACGAACGACCACACGTTTTGAGATTCAGGTGAATTTTCAAACTTCAAAACAAATCCTCCAATATATATATATATACTCTTTTAGTTGTTTCAATCACTTCACTGCGGCCATACTGGAGCACTGCCTTTAGTCGAGCTAATCGACCCCACAACTTATTCTATTAGTCTCTTTTACCGAACCTCTAAATTACGGGGACGCAAGAACACATACACATATACTACGGGCTTCTTTCAGTTTCCGTCTACCAAATTCACTCACAAGGCTTTGGTTGGCTCGAAGCCATAGTAGAAGACACTTGCCCAAGGTACTACGCAGTGGGACTGAACCCGGGACCATGTGGTTGGTAAACAAGTTACTTACCACACAGCCACTCCTGCACACACACACACACACACACACACACACATATATATATGGAACAAAAATGCAATAGAGAAGAGAGGGCATTAAAACATCTGGACAGATGGATGATTGAAAGGCGGACAAGAGAAACAACAATTAGAAGGACAGGCCAAAGAGGATGGGTCATTCGTGGCTTTCTTTCCTCAGTCAAGTTCCAGAAGTCACGACCATTTCGGGCAGTTACATATATAAGAGTGTATAAGTATTTGTACACAGAGAGGTGACCCTTGGCAGGATGCCTTACATGCAAGAAAGCGGGGCCAAAGCCAAACCACGAAAAAAAAGGTAATTCCAAAGAGAATGAAAGCAAAAGTTATTTATAGTTAACCTCTCTGTGTATAAATACTTATACAGTCTTATATTTGAAAATATGTTTCTTTATTGACTTTTATTACTCATGCTTGCCACTGGTATGAAAATTTTTCCAAATTTTCTACCCTTATAATTGTCACAGTATATATATAATACACATTCGTCATCATCATCGTTTAATGTCCGCTTTCCATGCTAGCATGGGTTGGGCGATTTGACTGAGGACTAGTGAAACCAGATGGCTACACCAGGCTCCAATCTGATTTAGCAGAGTTTCTACAGCTGGGTGTCCTTCCTAACGCCAATCACTCCGAGAGTGTAGTTGGTGCTTTTACGTGTCACCAGCACGAAGGCCAGTCAGGCGGTACTGGCAACGGCCACGCTCAAAATGGTGTCTTTTACGTGCCACCTGCACACGAGCCAGTCCGGTGGCACTGGCAACAATCTCGCTCGAATGATTTTCTAACGTGCCACTAAGGCGACGCTGGTAACGATCACGCTCAAATGGTGCTATTTACGGGCCACTAGCACGGAAGCCAGACAGCTGCTCTGGCAATGATCACGCTTGGACAGTGCTGTTAGTGCTCCACTGGCACCGGTGCCAGTCATATAAATAATATGGGTGGCTTATAAGTAATTTAGCAGCCTAAAGGCAAATTTATAGATGTCACTAGAGTGACAGAAGGTACAAAATGGTACCAGCATTGCTTGAAATAAGAGTCTTATTTCTAGCAATGCTGGTACTACTTAATACCCTGCTCTCCATTCTTTCCTGTTGAAGAGTGTCGGCTCATTTTTGCCAAGCATCAAACAAATATAACTTGCTTGTCGATCATAGACCTGTCTTTGTCTGTTGTTTTTCTATAAATTTCAACTGTATCATCATCATTATTGTTGTTTAACGTCTGCTTTCCGTGCTGGCATGGGTTAGATCGTTTGACTGAGGACTGGCGAACCAGAAGGCTGCACCAGGCTCATATATGTATGTATGTATGGATTGCTGGGAGGATAGAAAGAGGAGGTGTTTTCAATACAGCACAAAAGCCAAGCTTTAGGCTATCCACACTGTCAGATTCCAGTCATATTTTGAAATCCTTAAGGTGTAGCATTCACAACACTAAAATCATAAAAGTGTGTGTGTCTACACACACACACACATACATACATACATGCACATACATTGACATGTATATATATACACACACATCAATATACACCCCCTCAGTTGGCCAGCTGTTTTCTTTATGTACACCATATATATAATCCCTTATTGTTCTGTCTGAAATCTCAAGAACTCAAGAAGATTAAGTTTGTCCAAAGACACCTGGAAAAGGTTTAGTTTTTGAAAGCATTATATTTCGGTTGCCTGGTTCCATGAGAGTTACCTTGTCTGTTGGAATACATTTTTAGATTACTGGCGTGTACAATACATGCTCACACATGTATGTATGTATATATATATATATAGAGAGAGAGAGAATCAGTGAGACTTATCCTGGAAAATAATACGTTCTTCTTCAATGGTAAGAACTATATCCAAATTAAAGGCACGGCTATGGGGACGAGGTTTGCCCCCGTTTATGCGAATTCAGTGATGGGTTACTTGGAACAAAAACTCTACCAGGAAATAGAGGAGAGATATAACACCGAATTTAGGAAGCTTATAGAAAAAGCATGGAAGAGATACCTGGACGATTGCTTCATAATCTGGACCAAACCTCAAAGCATTGTGGAAGAATTTAACACCCTCCTGAACAACCTACACCCATCCATCCAATTCACAAAGGAGATGAACAGTAGCAAATTACCATTTCTAGATATAATGGTAATTAAAAAGAACACCGCCATTACCACAGATATATATTACAAACACGCAGACACACACCAATACTTGAACTTTAAATCGTGCCATCCACCCCATACAAAACGCAACATACCATACTGCCTAGCCAGGAGAATATGTACTATTGTAGAGGATATAGAGACCAGAAATCAACGCCTGATGGAACTGAAAGAATTTCTGGTGAAGCAAAAATACCCATCACAACTCATAGAAAATGGTATTCAGCGGGCTTCAAAAATACCCATACAACAACTGAGGACACCGCAAAGAAAAGACAAACAGGAAAAGATCATTCCATTTATAGTGACACAAAATCCATGCCACCAGAACATCTTTAATATCGCCAAAGCGAACTTACCGATCCTTGCACAAAGTAAGGAATTGAGAAATATCATTACAGATCAAAATATAACTCTCAGTAAGAGACAACCTAAAAACTTGAAAAAACTATTAACAAAGGCAAGGTTTGACCTCAGCAACAAAAATCAAACATTCACTGTATCCAAATGCAATGATAGCCGATGCGGCACATGCCGATCAATCCATACCGGCCCATATATGAACACAAAAACGGAAAATATTCACCAATGCGAACATGAACTGCAAAAGTAGAAATCTAATCTACTGCATCAAATGCCCTAATTGTGAAGAATTGTACGTTGGCCAGACAGGTAATGCACTATCGGAATGCTCACGGGTACATCGGCAACAGATTAAAAACCCAGAAGTCCGCCAAATACCACTGAGTAACCATCTAGCAACATGTGGTCATCAAACTTTTATTATATTTCCATTCCATAAACTTTATAACCGGAATGAAATTGAAAGAAAATGCAAAGAAAAGGACTTTATTAAGAAATTCAAACCCACTCTTAACAAACAATGATTAAATCCATCTTACTTGGGGTTTAAAAATCTTATCCCTGTAACCAAAACACAAAAAAATCTCTCAGATATCATCATTTCTATAAATAGATTTGGCATCATTTCTAAGAACAGCCAAACACCTACTGGGGTTTAAAAATCTTATCCCTACAACCCACACAAAACAAGAAATTAAAATATCATCATTTCTAAAAATAGATTTAACATCAATTCTAAAAATAGCCAAACACCTACTGCTGCCGTCCAAAGGAATTGGTATAAAAGACAGAAAACCAGCCAACTTATTACAGTCTGTTAAAGTCTGTCATACCGGCCATGACGAAGGGAAATAGCCCTGAAACTCGAGTCGCCTTTATATAGAAATTTATATTTATATATTTATATATTTGATCCTTTATATTGAACACTCAATATTTCATCTACATTCAATACTTTCTTTCATTGTGCCATCCATTTTTATTTTATTTTATTTTATATTGTATATTGTATATCATATTATATATTGTATATTCCATATTCTATACCCCACATTAGTTCTGCAGGAATATAAATAAAACATAAAAAACAGACAGTGTTGGAACTCTTTTAAGCAAAATAATATATTCCTCTATACACAATCATACAAAAAACCCCCACCTTTTTTGTATTTATTTTTACTCGCATATATATATATATATATATATATATATAAGAGAATGAATGGGAGAAAGAAAGCCTGCCGTATGTCGGCCCAATAGAGGGACCAGCTATCCGAGTTGATAGTACCAGGGTAGATAAAGCAATTAAGAGTATGAAGACCCGGAAAGCCCCCGGCCCATCAGGAATCACTGCAGAGATGCTCAAAATATCTGGCAGTGTTGGCTATAGCCTAGTCACCCGTATTACGAACCAGGTGATACACGAAGGAGTCATACCCAATGACTGGTGTAGCAGCATCATAGTCAACTGCTACAAAGGTAAAGGTGACGCTTTAGATACAAATAATTACAGAGGCATCAAGCTGTTAGATCAGGTTATGAAAGTTACAGAGAGGGTCATAGCCCAACTAATTAGGGAGCGAATCAATTTAGATGAGATGCAGTTTGGGTTCGTGCCAGGTAAAAGCACTACTGATGCCTTATTTCTAGTGAAACAGTTGCAGGAGAAATACCTAGCTAAGGATAAACCTCTGTACCTGGCTTTCGTTGACATGGAGAAAGCCTTTGACAGGGTCCCCCGATCCCTTATCTGGTGGTCAATGAGGAAACTTGGGATAGAAGAATGGTTAGTGAGAGCTGTGCGAGCCATGTACAGAGATGCTGCCAGTAAGGTGAGGGTTGGAAATGAGTACAGCAATGAATTCCGGGTAGAGGTAGGGGTCCACCAAGGTTCCGTCCTCAGCCCCCTCTTATTTATCATAGTCCTCCAGGCAATCACAGAGGAGTTCAAGACAGGTTGCCCCTGGGAGCTCCTCTATGCTGATGACCTTGCCCTAATTGCGGAGTCACTATCAGAACTGGAGGAGAAGTTTCAGGTGTGGAAGCAAGGTCTAGAATTGAAGGGCCTTAGAGTCAACCTAGCTAAAACCAAAATCCTAATAAGTAGGAAGGTAGATAAAACACAAACCCCTTCAGGTAGATGGCCCTGCTCAGTATGTAGAAAAGGAGTAGGTAGTAACTCTATAAGATGTACCCGGTGCAAGCTATGGACACATAAGAGGTGCAGCAACATCAAAGGCAGGTTAACTAGCAAGTTAGTTTTTGTTTGTGGCAGATGTTCAGGTGCAATAAAGACTGTAAACAAACAGGAAATAACTTCTATCTCATTCCAGGGTGAAAAACTAGAGGTAGTCGATAGCTTCCGCTATCTGGGCGACCAAGTTAGTAGTGGGGGTGGGTGCGCTGAAAGTGTAGCTGCTAGAATAAGAATAGCCTGGGCAAAGTTTAGAGAGCTCTTACCCCTGCTGGCGACAAAGGGACTCTCACTCAGAGTAAAAGGCAGACTGTATGACGCATGCGTACGAACAACCATGCTACATGGCAGTGAAACATGGGCTGTAACTGCTGAGGACATACGTAAGCTCGCAAGGAATGAAGCCAGTATGCTCCGTTGGATGTGTAATGTCAATGTGAATACCCGTCAGAGTGTAAGTATCTTGAGAGAAAAGCTGAACATTAGAAGCATCAGTTGTGGTGTGCAAGAGAGACGATTGCGCTGGTATGGACATGTGGTGAGAATGGAGGAGGATAGCTGCGTGAAAAAGTGCCACACCCTAACAGTTGAGGGAACCCGTGGAAGAGGTAGGCCCAGGAAGACCTGGGCTGAGGTGGTGAGGCAACACCTTCGAACATTGGGCCTCACCGAGGCAATGACTACTGACCGAGACCTTTGGAAATGTGCTGTGCGTGAGAAGACCCGGCAAGCCAAGTAAGATCGTTGCCAGTGCCCCTGGACTGGTTCTTGTGCGGGTGGCACATGAGATGCACCATTTTGAGCGTGGCCATTGCCAGTACCGCCTGACTGGCTCCCGTAGGATTTTCGAGTGAGATCGTTGCCAGTGCCCCTGGACTGGCTTGTGCGGGTGGCACATAAAAGACACCATTTCGAGCGTGGCCGTTTTCGTGCGGGTGACACGTAAAAGCACCCACTACACTCTCTGAGTGGTTGGCGTTAGGAAGGGCATCCAGCTGTAGAAACTCTGCCAAATTAGATTGGAGCCTGGTGTTGCCATCCGGTTTCACCAGTCCTCAGTCAGATCGTCCAACCCATGCTAGCATGGAAGGCGGACGTTAAACGATGACGATGATGATGATGATGATATATACACTCACCTTATAATTGTACATATATAAGTATCTATACATACACACACACACACATATATATAAACACACACACGCACACACACATATATATAAATACACACATGCACACACACACACATACATACACGCACACACATAATTGACATTTTTTTTATGAAGAATCCGATTCCATTGCAATAAGTCTGTTGTCTAAAATGGCTGTTCTTTGAGATTAATTTTCACCTAAATATGGCTGGCTCGCAAACAATGACAGATGAAATTAATGTTGTCTGGCCGGGGTGGGGACATTGTCAGACAATTCCCATTAGGCTGGGTACCTGGAAGTCTGCTGCAGCAGATAGAGTCTACCCTGACAGATGCAGCATGGCTGTACCTGGCGACAAAGATAACGGAACAGAAGATGGCGTAGTGTGATATGCAGACAATCACACACACACACACACATATACACATATATATAAACACACACACACACACACATATATATATATAAGCACGCACACACACACACATATATATATAAGCACACGCACACACACATATATATATAAACACACGCATACGCACACACACACACACACACATATATATACACACACACACATATATATATATAAGCACACACACACACACATATATATATATACATGCATATATATATATGTGGCTATATGGTAGTAACTTGCTTACCAACCACATGGTTCTGTGTTCAGTCCCACTTGGTGGCACCTTGGGCAAGTGTCTTTTACTACAGTCTTGGGCCATAATTAAGGGTGCCTATGCTTCAAGAATGTTTTCTGTTTGAAATAAGTAGAAAATTATTGTGAAGAGCATACATCACTTATAAATTATGTTGAAATTCCCCAAAAATATAATCAAAATACCATGATAAAATTGCATTTCAAAACACAACACTTAGAGTGGTCCCTATTTTCAGCATAACTTAATATCAGAATCTGTAAGAAGAACAGTAAAAATACATGAGGGTCTTTCTAAGAATTTTTACCATGGAACTCTTTACGTTATCCATTTTTCGACCTGATTCTGGTGCAGAAACTTTGGTTTTTCTTAAAACCTGGTTGCTTCCTCGTTAGAAGAATTCATTGACTCACATGAAAAATTTTTGAAATAAAAGCTAACATACATAGATAAATATATATAAACGCACACATATATATATATATAACATACATTCATAGATACACACACACATATATGTGCATGCATGTATGCATATACATATATATGCATACACATACATGCACAGATTTATATACATTGCACAAGTTTATATGGCATACATACCTGCATACAGAATATATTCATACATATATGTACATGTACCCACATACTTATGCATGTATATATATATATATATATATATATATATATATATATATATATATATATATATATATGTATGTGTGTGTGTGTGTGTGTGTGTGTGTGCACACATATACGTACACGTACCCACATACACACACACACCCTTTTATATATATACAGTAGTTAATGCTGTTTAAATTCCGATGAAAGAAGAGCCTTGTTCCCTAGTCAGAAAAACGGATCTTTTTCTTTTCTGTTGGTGAGAAATTTGAAACATGAAACTAGAACAAGCAAACACACAGACACACACATACAAGTGTAAGAATGAATGTTTATATATACATGCATATATATATATATGTATATACTCATATATGTGTGTGTGTGTGTGTGTGCATATATATATATGTACATATCTATCTGTCTATTTTCCATATATTCTGGTCCCTAATTCATTCAAGAGCCACCCCGATCAGTCAGTGCCACCCAACTCCACCCTTATTTCACCCTGTAGGTATGCACTAAAAGGGGTTTGTAAATGACTAAACACAGATAAGAGACACACACACACGCCCCCACGCCTCTCTCTCTCAATACCACCACCACCATCACCACCACCGTCATCATCATCATCATCATAATCAGCACCATCATTTTTATCCTCAATGGTCAGTGGTCATTATTGCATTCGCCACCCCACCCCCCACCCCCACCCCCACCGCCGCCGCCACCACCACCACCACCACCACCACCACCACCACCACCACCGCCGCCGCCGCCGCCGCCACCACCACCATCACTGCCATCACCACCACCACCACCACCCCATTTCTGAGTGTATAGGGTTCCAGTACATGGGTTCTCCATCAGTTTCGATGATTAGCCGATGATTAGCATTCGGTTGCCCCATTAACTGAAGTACATAGTTGTTAAATTAACATATTTGTGGCTGAGTATTTCATAGGCAAGTGTACTACAACTATAACCTTCATGCCGGAAGAAATGTGACATAAATGCAGCTTAACAATCTATAAACAATCTATAAACATCTACATTCATTTTAACCCTTTAGACCTGGGCCTCAGTTTACCCTCCACCTGGGCTCCTAAGCTCAAAAAATAAATAGGCAAACGAATGGGCAAAACCACACAAAATTTAGGAGACTGACAATAATAGTCCTATCTCTCCCCCTCCACAGACAAAGGAGCATGGAGTCACTCCTGAGCTTGGCACCTCCTGACGAACCATCCAACTCATGGCAGCATAGGAAACAGGCGTTAATAATAATAATAATGACAATGATGATGAGGAGGAGGAGGCTCTCTTTTACTTGTTTCAGTCATTTGACTGTGGCCATGCTGGAGCACTGCCTTTAGTTGAACAAATCGACCCCAAGACTTGTTCTTTGTAAGCCCTGTGCTTATTCTATCAGTCTCCTTTGCCGAACCATTAAGTTACAGGGACACAAATACACCAACATCAGTTGTCAAGTGATGTTGGGAAGACAAACAGACACACAGACATCATCATCATCATTGTTTAGCTTCCGTTTTCCATGCTGGTATGGGTTGGACGGTTTGAGTGAATAGATAAATAGATAGATACATAGATGGATGCATAGATAGATAGACAGAAAGGTAGATAGATAAGTAGATAAATATTTGAAGGTAGATAGATAGACAGAGAGGTAGCTGCAAATATATGTGAATAGAGATGGATAAAATGATAGAGAGACAGAGAGATAAGAAGATGAATGAAATTGCTTATTCAGTGTTAATGTTAAATGTATGGAAAAATTACTAACTAGAAATAATAAGAAGCGACAAATAGACAAATAGATAAATTCGTGTTAATATATAAAATACATAAGGTGTATTAATATGTTAAGTAGAAGTAAATATGAGAGAGAGAGAGAAAGGGAGAGGGAGAGAGAGAGAGAAGACGAGAGAGGCTGAGAGACAGTGATAAGCTTGTGTTAACAGATTTAATACAGGAAACACGACCAAATGAGAAATAAAACAATGAAAGCAAAGTAGAGATATGTATCTTGTGAGTCACGGAGATAATAAGAGACAAACAGCTGAGTTTAGTGTTAACATATTGGATACAGAAAGCGTTTAGAAGCTAACTAGAAATGATTGGGGGTGGGGCAAACAAGACAGACAAACAGGTATACCCAGAGCATCCGTAAAGCCAATGGCATCGGGATTTACGACCTCCTTCTTCAAGGTGGATGTTCGTGCAAGTGAGGGTTTTATTTTTGTTTTTGTTTGTTGGTTTGATGGAATTATGGGAAATCAGCTCAAAAACTCAAAAAGACGATAAGTACAGACGTTGATTCATTTGACTAAAATGAATCGGTAGAGAGGGTTTCAGCCAAAAGGTTTTAGGATCTGATGGTACGACATAAAGGCAAACCCCTTTATGGGCGCAAAACCTAAACCGGCCTTATCAAACTTTAATGTATATATACATATATATATATATATATAAATATATCTATATCTATATAAATATATATATATATATATAAGTGTGTGTGTGAGGGATATATATATATATATATATATATACTTTATTTAAAAGCAGCAGAAATATAACAAAAAAACCGTTACTCTGAGTTTCACGTTCCCGTTCATCGGACAGTTTTGTTAGAAATGGAGGAAGGATAACGATGCAATCGAAAGTAATATAAAATTTAAAATTTAAAACACATGGATTCGTCTGATTGGTTGTTTCAAATAAGGGCCATGGATTGGTCGTTTCAATTAACGGTCAATGATGTGTAATTCACAGACCAAATAAATTTAATACAGATTCACCCTATTAAAAAATATCGAAGAACACCTTAAATAGAAAAATGGGCTCCAAATACATATTATAGATAATTAATTATATTCGAATTAACGCTTTAAAATCAAATCAATAAAATAAAGCATACGCTGCATTCAAAATAAAATAAAAAATATATATATATATGCACAGAAAAGTTGGCAACACACTACATGGGCCAATTATGAAGGAGTGATGCTAAAATACAGTAGATAGGTTGATCGATGTATATGTATGTGTGTGTGTATGGATATATATGTACATATGTGTGTGTGTGGATATATATGTATGTATGCATGTGTGTGTGCGTGTGTGTATATATGAATGAGTATATATATGTGTGTATATATGTACATATGTGCATATATGCATATATGTGCATGTATGAGGCTGCGACATATATGTGTGTGTATATATATATATATATATATGTCTATATATGTGTATATATATGTATGTATATACTCTTACTCTTTTACTCTTTCATTTGTTGCAGTCATTTGACTGCGGCCATTCCTTGAATGTTTTTTTTACTCGAACAATCCAACCTCAGGACTTATTCGCGTTTTAAAGCCAAGTACTTTTGCTGAACCTCTAAGATACAGGGCCAGAAAGACACCAACACTGGTTGTCCAGCAGTGGAAGGGAGACATCTACGAACATACAGACACACACACACATAGATGTATACATATATATGCAGTGGGTTTCTTTCAGTTTCCATCAACCAAATCCACCACCTTGTACACGCACACACACACATATACTCACGCAGACTAGAAACACTTATTTAAATTTCTTTTTTGCACCGTAGAATTTCCATCATCCCACACCCAAGTTTGCCATCCGAGAGTGTAGCGGGTGCTTTCTATGTGCCACCAGCACAGGAGTCAGTCAGGGGGTACTGGCATCGGCCACATTCGGATGCTGCATTTTATGTGCCACCGGCACGTATATCATCGTCATCCTCATCATCGTTTAACGTCCGCTTTCCATGCTAGCATGGGTTGGATGATTTGACTGAGGACTGGTGAAACCAGATGGCTACACCAGGCTCCAATCTAATTTGGCAGAGTTTCTACAGCTGGATGCCCTTCCTAACGCCAACCACTCAGAGAGTGTGTATATATATACATATATATATATATATATATATATATATATATATATATATATATATATATATATATATATATATATATATACTCGGTTATAATGTCTTACGTTTAAGCTGGTTCCCATACATTTCCATGAGGAGAAGTTTACATTTTTAACATCGCCGATTCCTATGGATCGCATAAATTGTAATTCTTCGAAACATATGTCGGAATAAAAGTATGCAGTTATAACATGCGTTTACTCCATTCTTTAAATTTATATATACTCAAATACCCAAAATATCAAGGAGTTTCTGCCTCACAAACAGGAGTTACACCACAGTTATTTTGTGATCTTTGCTACCCTGGTATCTATTAACCCATTTATTTTTTCCGTATTATTTTTAATAGGAGAATATAAATACATATAATTAAATATATATATATATATCATATATCTAATTCATATACATAACATGTATATATATATATATATATATATATATATATATATATATATATATATATATATATATATGTGTGTGTGTGTGTGTTAGATCTACTCAAACAGGGGTCCCAAAACTTTTTAGACCATCGACCCCTTCATAGAATCCTTGACCCCTCATCAAACCTCAGTCATGTACAAGACAATAAATACATAATAAAAATAATTAAGTAGCTGTGCATTTATCGACCCCTTGAATAATCTAACCGACCCGCACCCTGCAGGGGTTGGTACTGACCACTTTGGAGACTCCTGCACTAAACTGCACTTCACCCTCGGTATGACTGTAAGCCACAGGACATATTAAATAACCAAGAAAGAAACTATGTGTAGATTGTAATTAAAATATAAGGAGAACGATTTCTAAAATGTTCAGCCATGCATGAAAAGATCATAAAAGACGAAACGTAATCCAAACCACAACGGAAGATTAATTAACTCAGCCAACAGTGAAATCTTACTAATTAATAAACAGGTTTCCATAATATTATAATTGGGAATGTTACAATGGAATCTGGCCACAGAATCATAACAATGCCAACAGTCATGTGCTTCACTTCTATTATTATTATTATTATTATTATTATTATTATTATTATTATTATTATTATTAACGCTGTTAGTATTTGTAGTTCGAAGTTCAGTCGGTTTGATATTGCTAAAGCATGAGTCACACCACTTTGTTCTTATTTGCTGAGGAATTTTGAAGTTTAGAGGATAACAACATTGAAATGTCTGCGTTTATAAGAAAAACTGTGGTTTTCATAAAAGAAGAAAAAGAAATGAATTTCAGATGTTTGTAATGAGCAGAACAAAAATATGAAATATAAAGGCATAGGCTTGGCTGTGTGGTAAGAAGCTTTCTTGCCAACCACATGGTTCTGGGTTCAGTCCGACTGCATGGCACTTTGGGCAAGTGTCTTCTACTGCAGCCTCAGGCTGACCAAAGCCTTGTGAATGGATCTGGTAGATGGAAACCGAAAGAAGCCCATCATATATATCATCATCATTGTCATCATTGTCGTTTAATGTCTACTTTCCATGCTGGCATTGGTTGGACGGTTTGACTGGGGGCTGGTGAGCCAGAAGGTTGCACCAGGCCCCAATATATATATATGTATGTATGTATGTATATACCTGCTAACATGGAACCCTACAATGGATTCCTAACTCCAGCCCAAGCTGTGAACTTGGAACCTAATGGATGACCAATTATAACATTTACACAGCGTACCTATTCATTTAAATCACCAGTTAACTAACCCCCCCCCCATATCCTATGTTTGTTTGTGTGTATGTGTGTGTTTTCCCCCCCACCCCACTGCTTGACAATTGATGTCGGTGTGTTTACATCCCCATAACTTAACAGTTTGGCTAAAGAACTGATAGAATGAATACTAGGCTAAAAAGAAGGGGGGAAAATAAACCCTGGGGTTGATTTGTTTAACTAAAACCTTTTAAAGCAGTGCTCCAGCATGGCCACAGTCAAATGACTGAAATCAGTAAAAGATAAAGATACCGAAAAACCACTGGTCTGGTTCGGTCCATTTTCCTCGACCCTAAAACAATAAAAGACAAAGAGAACCTCGATAAGATTTGAACACAGAACAACAGAGTCCAAAAAAAAAATCACAAGGTGTTTTATCCAATGCTCCAACGCCTCAACTGGTTCTCTACAATTTGGTGTTTCGGTGTTTTGGTGCTGGAAATTATTTAACACAAGAAAAACTGAAGGTGTTTACACAGTCTTGATGAATTTACCATTTCCAAGAAGCCAGGATCAAAGGAATTGAGAATTCTTTGAGTTTGGAGCATTCACGTGTTCTAAGGCAGTGAGATGTGTTGGGGAAGGTCAGAAAGTCTGGCTTAGAAATGGGAATAGACTTTCAAACCCCAAAACATACGTTTTGTTTTTTTTGTTAATCCCCGTCTGTCTGTGTTTTCGACTCCGTCCATAATCTGCCAGTTTCGCTTCGCCTCCTCTCCACCACACAGATTTTAACCAATCTGTGTGTGTGTGTATATATATATATGTTTGTATGTGTATATATTAATGTGTGTGTGTGTGTGTATGTTTGTATGTGTATATATTAATGTGTGTGTATGTATATATATATATATATATATATATATATATATATATATTATTATAAAATCTGGTAATTAACCATATATTAATTAATATCGATTAATTATCAGGAGGCCAACACATCTAAAGAATCAAAGAGATTCAGAAATATTATCTGCAATCTCAGGGGATTAAGGTACATTTTAAAAGGTAACGTCGACCACTAACGTGGACAATTAATGCACTAGAAATAGATCACATCTTGTGTCTATTAAGACCTAAATTGTTCTCAACATGAAATATAGCAGCATACCAAAACGTGAGCGGGCAAGACATTTAAAATCACCTAAAAAAGCATTCTTAAACAGGAATTAGCATGCCAAAACAAAGACTTTTGAATTTTACCAATAAGCTGTAATTAGCAGAACCATATGCACGCGCACCCATGGCGGTGGGCAACTCTGTATACGATTCTGATGATTACGGTTACATTACAAATCAGGCTGAAGGGGAATAGACAAATGGTAAGAATTTGTTAAATCCGAAACCGGTTTCTGTTTAACAATGCTTTTTTAGGTGATTTTAAATGTCTTGCCCGCTCACGTTTTGGTATGCTGCTATATTTCATGTTGAGAACAATTTAGGTCTTAATAGACACAAGATGTGATCTATTTCTAGCGCATTAATTGTCCACGTTACCTTTTAAAATATATATATATATAGATAGATAGATAGATAGATAGATAAATAAAGAGAGATGGATAGATAGATATATATGTGTATATTTATGTAAATGTATGTTCGTATGTTATATATACACATGTGTATATATATATATATATATATATATATATATATATATATATATATATCATCATCATCATCGTTTAACGTCCGCTTTCCATGCTAGCATGGGTTGGACGATTTGACTGAGGACTGGTGCAACCGGATGGCTACACCAAGCTCCAATCTAATTTGGCACAGTTTCTACAGCAGGATGCCCTTCCTAACGCCAACCACTCAGAGAGTGTAGTGGGTGCTTTTACGTGTCACCGCACGAAAACGGCCACGCTCGAGATGGTGTCTTTTATGTGCCACCCGCACAAGAGCCAGTCCAGGGGCACTGGCAACGATCTCGCTCGAAAACCCTACAAGGCCAGTCAGGCGGTACTGGCAACGGTCACGCTCAGGATGGTACATCTTATGTGCCACCCGCACAAGAGCCAGTCCAGGGGCACTGGCAACGATCTCACTTGGCTTGCCGGGTCTTCTCACGCACAGCACATTTCCAAAGGTCTCGGTCAGTAGTCATCGCCTCGGTGAGGCCCAATGTTCGAAGGTCTTGCCTAACCACCTCAGCCCAGGTTTTCCTGGGCCTACCTCTTCCATGGGTTCCCTCAACTGTTAGGGAGTGGCACTTTTTCATGCAGCAATCCTCATTCATTCTCACCACATGTCCAAACCAGTGCAATCGTCTCTCTTGCACACCACTACTGACGCTTCTTATGTTCAGCTTTTCTCTCAAGATACTTACACTCTGACGGGTATGCACATTTACATTACACATCCAGCGGAGCATACTGGCTTCATACCTTGCGAGCTTACGCATGTCCTCAGCAGTCACAGCCCATGTTTCACTGCCATGTAGCATGGCTGTTCGTACGCATGCGTCATACAGTGTGCCTTTTACCCTGAGTGAGAGTCCCTTTGTCGCCAGCAGAGGTAAGGGCTCTCTAAACTTTGCCCAGGCTATTCTTATTCTAGCAGCTACACTTTCAGCGCACCCACCCCCACTACTAACTTGGTCACCCAGATAGCGGAAGCTATCAACTACCTCTAGTTTTTCTCCCTGGAATGAGATAGAAGTTGTTTCCTGTTTGTTTACAGTGTTTATTGCACCTGAACATCTGCCACAAACAAAGACTAACTTTGTAGTTAATCTGCCTTTGATATTGCTGCACCACTTATGTGTCCATAGCTTGCACCGGGTACATCTTATAGAGTTACTGCCTACTCCTTTACTGCATACTGAGCAGGGCCATCTACCTGAAGGGGTTTGTGTTTTATCTACCTTCCTACTTATTAGGATTTTGGTTTTTGCTAGGTTGACTCTAAGGCCCTTCGATTCTAGTCCTTGCTTCCACACCTTAAACTTCTCCTCTAGTTCTGATAGTGACTGCGCAATTAGTGCAAGGTCATCAGCATAGAGGAGCTCCCAGGGGCAACCTGTCTTGAATTCCTCTGTGATCGCCTGGAGGACTATGATAAATAGGAGGGGGCTGAGGACGGAACCTTGGTGGACCCCTACCTCTACCCGGAATTCATTGCTGTACTCATTTCCAACCCTCACCTTACTGACAGCATCTCTGTACATGGCTCGCACAGCTCTCACTAACCATTCTTCTATCCCAAGTTTCCTCATTGACCACCAGATAAGGGATCGGGGGACCCTGTCAAAGGCTTTCTCCATGTCAACGAAGGCCAGGTACAGAGGTTTATCCTTGGCTAGATATTTCTCCTGCAGCTGTCTCACTAGAAATATGGCATCAGTGGTGCTTTTACCTGGCACGAACCCAAACTGCATCTCATCTAAATTGATTTACTCCCTAATTAGTTGGGCTATGACCCTCTCCATAACTTTCATAACTTGATCTAACAGCTTGATGCCTCTGTAATTATTAGTGTCTAAAGCGTCACCTTTACCTTTGTAGCAGTTTACTATGGTGCTGCTACACCAGTCATTGGGTATGACTCCTTCGTGTATCACCTGGTTCGTAATACGGGTGACTAGGCTGTAGCCAACACTGCCAGATATTTTGAGCATCTCTGCAGTGATTCCTGATGGGCCGGGGGCTTTCCCTGTCTTCATACTCTTAATTGCTTTATCTACCCTGGTACTGTCCACTCGGATAGCTGGTCCCTCTGTTGGGTCGACATACGGCAGGCTCTCTTTCTCCCATTCATTCTCTTTATTAAGCAATCTATCGTAGTGGCATCTCCAGACCTCTTTCTTTGCAGCCTCATTTAGTGCAAGCGTACCATCATCCATGCGAACACATTTCTCTCCTACAACATCACTATTCTCTCTCCTACACTGTCTTGCAACACGAAATACCTCGAGTCTTTGGTCCTCACAGCGCAGAACATTGGCAAATCTTTTCTTATCTGCTTCCCCTCTGGCTAAATAAACCTGTCGCCTAGCTTCCCTTCTGGCAGATTGGTACAATTCCCTGCTACCACCGTTCTTCCAGTCCTTCCAAGCCTGTTTCTTTTGTCTAATAGCCCCGTCTACATCCTTGTTCCACCACCACGTTACTCTGGGTCGAGAGGGGACTTTACACCAGCCACAGATCTGGTCTGTGGCTCTCAACAGGTTGTCCCGCAGAAATCTCCAATTGTCTTCCACGTTGTATGATGCTATATCCCCTTCTATTTCGTCAAATGCTTCAAGTAACTTGTCTCTAAATCTCTGTCCATTTGCAGGGTCTTTAAGTTTCCATACCCTTCTCCCCCAGGCCGGTCTACTTCTGCATGTGCATAAATATTTATAGATATATTTATACACACACACACACACATATGTATATTACTCTCTCTGTTTTACAGAACTAATGAACTATAAACGATAATGACTTCCTCCTGGAGAAATACTTTTGTTATATATACTGTATATACATTAATTTTTACGCAATATATATACATATATATATGGTATTTTTATATAAGCTTAAAGCTTATGGTGATCACCATGCAATGACTAACGAAAATAGTCTAATAAAGGGACATATAAGCCCTCGACAGAAAAAGAGGGCTTACCTATCCGGCACCGAAATATATATTCATATACTCTTTTACTAGTTTCAGCCATGCAGATGCAGTCATGCTGGAGCACCACCGTAGTCTTTCTGATTTCTTTATATGTATGTGTGTATATGTTTGTGTGCCAGTGTTTGTCCCCCCACCACCATCACTTGACAACCGATGCTGGTGTGTTTGTGTTCCCATATCTTAGGAGGACTTAGAATAGGTCCTGGGATCAATTTGCTCAACGAAAGGTGGTGCTGCAGCATGGCCGCAGTCAAATGACTAAGACATGCACAAGAATAAAAGAATATATATATTGATTATACATATAAATATAATGAGCATAAGATCCCGGGATCCGAGTGTAGGAAGATTGTAAGTCTCAAGCAGTCCATGGCAGATATAGAAAACAAAAAGTGGACAGTGTACAGTCGTTGTGTGGGAGTGCTTCGGTGGTGGTGGTGGTGGTAATCTTAGTAGAAAGTGGTGAGACATAAGTGGTGGTGGTGGTGGTGGTGATGTTAGTGGGTGTAAGTGGTTGTTGCTGAAGAGGGAATGGAACTAGGAACTGCAGTTACTTGACACGAATACTTCACTGTATTGACGATTTCCTGGCACTGATAGTGGTGGTGGAGGAGGAAGAAGAGGGGGAGGAGGAGAAGTTAATGGTGGCAGACATCATTTAACACCAACAGACCACACTTCATCCAAATACATTATTATATATACATATCTCTCTCCATCTATTGATCTGTTTGTCTGTATGTATATTTATATCTATATCTGTCTGTCTGTCTGCC